>NW_003546422.1:41365-95549 GCF_000090795.2 Amphimedon queenslandica | reverse complement strand
GGAGTGTTGTAACACTGGTTGCTCTGATCCAGAGCTGCTGTCAAGTCTCTCTCTAATGCCCTGCAGAATAGCGGGGCTGGAGGAATTGCCTTGGCAACTGAATTGAATTTTCCCAATAGGCATGACACTTCTCGAGCAGTGGGAGGAGCCAGTTGATCTCTGATCATCATGGCTGCCTCTTGTCTCAGTTTCTTTATTTTCTGGCCTGGGAGGCGTAGCTCTCGTCTTTGAGTCCACCATCATTCCCAGGAACTCTGTCTCTTGGGTTGGTTGTCTTACTGATTTTTCTGGGTGTACTATATAGCCCAGATTCTCCAGGAGGTATATCAAAGCTTCAGTGTGGTCTTGCGCTTCTCTGCTAGGACTTGAATGTCGTCTATGTACACCACAAGCCTGGCTCCTAGCTCTCTGAGCAGAGTTAGCACTGGCTTCAGGGTCTTAGTAACGACCCACAAAGCACAGGACAGGCCAAATGGCAGACAGTTGAACTGGAAGTCTTGGCTGCCTGTGAAAAAGCGCAGGAATTGTCTGTCTGACTGGTGAATTGGGATCGTGAAGTATGCATCTTTTAGATCTACTTTCGTCATCCAGTCCCCTTCCATTAGAATGTCTCTCAGAGTATGGAGACCCTGCATCTTGAAATGGTAGGGTGGGACATAAGCATTGAGATCTTTCAGATTGATCACTGGTCTCTTGCTCCTATCTTTTTTGGGACTAGAAAGAGACTGGAGTAATACCCCTCGGGATTCTCCCTCGTGGAAAGCTCTGAATATTGCCCATTTTCTGAATTTCCTCATTCAGTAATGTCTGATCTGAGGTTGAGGACTGGCATATTCTTGGTTTTCCCTGTTCTGTGGGGTTTCCTAAAAGTTCTATTTTGTACCCCCTCATTGTATTCAGGATCCATATGCCCTGAGATATTTTGGACCAGTTGTTCTCAATAAGAGCAAGTCTCCCTGCTGTTAGAGTTTTGTCCAATTCTAGTGGAGTTACCCCCCTTTGACCCAATGTATTTAACAACAGATTTTTTGATTGAAATACATCTATACATAATTGAGAGTCTGTCTCCTTCACACATCAGTTCTTGGAGACTACTTCCTGGCTGGGGCCTTTAATTCCTTCTTCTGCCAGGGTCTCCCTTGACTGGACTGGCCGCCACCTCTTGGGGGGACAGTGGGATGGCCTCTGTGAAAAAACTTTTTGCCTTGGGACTGAGCCAAAGGCCTAGAAGCGGCGAGGAGTTTTAGGGACTCTGCCCTCTCCTTTATTTTCACCTCGACCCCGGAACCGAAAAGTTTTGGAGCGCCTAACTGAAAAAGATCCTCCTCTGCTAAGTCCGCAATGTCTGGGTTATACAACTTTAGAATTTTCTTTCTCCTCAGTTTCGACATCCCAGCAGAGGCTTTCCCCAACAGGCAAATGGCAATAGAGTTAGCCAATTTTGCCTCCTTGTTAGAAATTTCCTTGTCAAATGAGTGAAGGAGACAAATCAAAGGACCAGCTGGGTCATGGATTAGCACCTGAATGCGTGCTAATTCGGCATTCAACGTCTAAGTTTTTTTGTTGATGGATGCCCCTTTGAAAATTGAGTCTAGCTTAGGGCACCTAGTATCCTGAAGGCTAGGACAAGGGAAGGCACTCCTAAGCCTCTTACGGCTGTCAGAAGATAGTACTTCCCTAAAAGAAGAGGTTACCAGCTGATTGTTCTCCTCTGAGAGCTGGATAGGGGTCTAATTGAGGTTCTCCATCTCTGACAGATCTCCCTGTTCCTCTTCATCATCCAATACTGGCTAGGAGATGTCTGTCGGGCTTTCTAAGCCTGGCGAGCTCCTGTCTGCCCAATGAGATGAGGACGACTCTGTCACCCTTCTCTGAAGTAATTGGGGCACCTGCTTTTCCAGGAGTCTTACCCTCTTGGAGATATTCTGTATCTTCTTTTTAAGGGAAGTTTCAATTTTCTCGAGCTGAGCGATGATTGTATCAGCAGCAGCACTCTGGCTGCTGGAAGAATCTTCTGAATTAGACATCTTGTAACTGTAAGGTATGGTATGAAGTTCCTTTCTCAGAACTTAGAAAAAAGACTGATGTGGTCTCACCTGGTCAGGGCTTATATAGGAAGTAAGAGACCCACCCATAGGTGGAGCGAGGTACCGTAAACTTCTAATTATTACTACAAACTAACTGAAATTTAGAAAACTAGGCCAAACACCATTGATATGTGAGACTGAGCCTTCTGACATATAAATCTTGCTAACAGGTGTTTCCGGTTGCTTACGGTTCAACTGTGTGCCTTAGTCATTATAGTGTAGGCAGTGTGCAAATTAATAATTGATAATCCATTATAAAATATGAATAATTATTAACAAAATGGTGGAAAAAATTTCAGGGGGGCCAGGCTCCCCCTAGATGAGCCTCTGACTAGGAACAGTAATTATCATATATTGTTAGATAAATCCGATCCTTATGAACTCCATCCATCATTTGTTAACCCTTTTGATCCTCCAAATTTGATACACTGGATGATATGTCCCACACATCAAGTAAGAGCACATTGTAAATATCTTTCAAGCTTTACCATTTTTTGTAGGTCAAGAACATGATAAATGCTCTGTTCTCTTCAGGAAGTGGAGATACCAAATGCTTTGTCCTTGATGGCGTATTGTTTGGATGGGATGCCATAGTTTCGTTGTACAAGTGTAAATGTGACATAGTCAGTAATTGGTTGACTCGAATGGTTCCAATAATTGAAGGAAGTTTTCATACTTCATGACCCCTGGACTAAACTGAATGTTGTACCAGCCAAAATAATGCAGGTAAGAACTTTCAGTTTCATCATTATAAATAAGTATGGCTTAATAGCAGGAACATGTATTGACAGAGTTGTTTCATTACATGTCTGAGAATCCTGCTGCAATAGATGTTCCCAGTGTCAAGAATTCTCATCAATTTCTAGAGGCCTGTCATAAGATATCTGAACAAGGATTTTTGTCCCATGGTAATGTTACTGATGTAGACTGTTATGTATTACAATCAATTTGGGAGGGATGTCACTTCTTTACAAATTGGATTCATCAAGTTATAAATGAAGGTCAATCATTATGCCTGTACAACAATGCTTCTACAGATGTAATATTGATCACAAATCTTTATTTGTAAAGTAGCAATAACGGATGGATAAGGATGAAGGAGAAAGATGGAGAAAACAGGGCTACATCATTATTCAACATCAATAATCTTAATCATGATAATAATAAGATAACATTAATAATAGTTAATCGTAATGTACATAAATTCTTTCATTATTACACAACTCCCCCTTTTGAGAAATGCGTCCTGCATTTAGTAAAATATATATGGACCATGATCAGGGTAACGACGATGACGGGCAGGATAACGATGAGGAGGGCTGGCAGCTTCCTCTTCTGGTGTATTATCTACAGTCTCTTAAGCCATGTCATCTGAGTGATCGAATGAAGTGGCATTATCTCCAACATAATAAGACGAGGGTGGTTGAGAAAAAGGAGAGTGTAATGAAGGGGGAAATGAGAAGCATGCATCAGGGGGGCAGAGTTTTAATTGATCAAAATGCACAACAGAAGTTTTAGATAAGTCAGCAATTGGTGCTATTTTATAATTGACATCAGATAGTTTGGAGATAATTTGGTATGGACCGGTCCATGGGTGATACAACTTATGATGAGAAGAAGGAGGGACCACTGTTGAGTATAATAATATTTATCCCCTTCCTTGTATGAGGGACCATGTACTTTGCAGTCATAAACATCTTCTGCCTTCTTATGTGTCCCGAGCCTTCTGGTATGCATAATGTAATACCAATTGCATTTGACAGGAGTATGCTAGGGGAGAGAGATCACTAGGTGAGGGAGAAGTAACACCAAAAGTAATATCTATAGGGAGACGTGCTTCCCGGCCATACATTAAATAAAATGGCATGAATCCAGTTGAAGCATGAATACTGGTATTGTATGCAAAACAAACAGGTCTGATATAGCATTCCCAGTTGAGAGGGTTGTCCTTTGCTGAAATAGCTAGCATATTGAGTAGTGTCCGATTGAATCTCTCGACCAGGCCATCGCATTGTTGGCGAGGTACGTGATTTCCTGATTTGTAGGATACGACAAATTTCTTTAATTAAGAGGCCATCAAACTGTCGTCCTTGACCTGAATGAAGCACTTTAGGTGGTGAAAATCTGAAAAACAACTGCTTCATGAGCACTTCAGCAACAGTAGCTGCTTCCATAATAGGCAAAGGATAAGCCTCACACCATTTTGTAAAATAATCTGCAGCAACCAGTATGTAATAATTCCCTGTTGCACTCCATGGGAGGGGCCCCACCAGGTCTACTGCAACCAATTGCATTGGGTTACCCACAGTAATTGAAGTAAGAGGAGCTTTGGGTTTCGGTGCTGGAGATATTCTTGTTAGACAAACAGAGCATGTTGAACACCACATCATAACATCATTGTAGTGACCAGGCCAATAAAATCTGGACTTCAATTTCTCAAGAGTTTTAGACTGACCCAAATGCCCACCAACTGATCCTCCATGAACATGCTCTAATACTTTGGACTGAAGGGAGGATGGCACTACCAATTGTTTCGGGTGGAGTCATTATCAGGACTGTGAAAAATACGGAATAAAATACCATTACTGACCAGCAATTGATCCCATAATTGGAATAACTTCCTAGTACTGGTGCAATGACTACTAACAACCTCACTACCAGGTCGACTCTGCTGTTCCTTAGCTCTCAAAACATGACCAATAGTGCTGTCTTGCAACTGAAGATTTCGTATCTCATCCAGGGAATAAGAAAATAGGGAAAAGGGAGTATCAGCAGTGGTGATTGCAGCTACAGTCTCATTATTGGAGTGGCGGGAGAGAGAGTCTGCATTAGTATGTTTACAACCAGGACGGTGCTGAATCTCAAAAGTATATTCGGCTAGTTTTTCCAACCAGCGTGCTAGTTGACCTTCTGGCTTTTTAAAATTAGCAAGGAATGATGATCAGTACGCAGTTTAAACTTACGGCCCAGCAAATATTGGCGAAAGTGACTAGGAAAATTGACAATAGCCAGCAGTTCCTTCCTAGTGACACTATAATTTCTTTCAGCTTTATGAAGGGCTTTGCTGGCATACGCAACTACATGCTCTTTTCCATCATATAGCTGGGAGAGAACAGCTCCAATGCCACTATTACTAGCGTCCGTGTCTAGAATAAATTCCTTGGAAAAGTTTGGATAGGCTAGAACAGGAGTAGAAATCAATAGTTGCTTCAAACGACTGAAAGCACTGTCACACTCCTCTGTCCAGTGAAAAGGGGTATTTTTCTCTGTGAGTCAGTGAAGTGGTCTGCTAATGCAGGCAAAATCCCGAATGAACCGTCTGTAGTAGCTAGCAAGACCAAGGAATTGCTGAAGTTGCTGTTGGGAGGAAGGGGTGGGCCATGCAGCTATTTCATTTGTCTTATTAGGATCAGGAGATAATACCACGGTTGGAAACAACATGACCCAGGAAAGTGACTTTTCTCTTAAAAAACTGACATTTAGCAGGGTTCACCTTAAAGCCAGCATTAAGCAAACGAGTCAATACTGCTGCTATGTTTCTCAGGTGGGATTAAAAATCATTACCCATAATAATGACATAATCTATGTACACCAGACATGACTCCCACAGTAATCCAGCTGACATCAAATCCATTAGTCGTTGGAAAGTAGCAGGTGCATTGCAAAGGCCAAACGGCATAACATTAAAATGAAATAGGCCCTCACATGTACAGAAAGCTGTCTTACCTCGATCTTGCTCTGCCACCTCCACTTGCCAATAACCATTAAGGAGATCTAGTGTGGTAAACAAGGATGACCTAGACAAAGTATGTAGAGTCTCGTCGATGCGAGGAAGGGGATAGGCATCCTTCCTAGTGACTTCATTGATCCTACGGTAGTCCACACAAAATCGTAAGGAAACATCCTTCTTTTGAACAAGTATAATTGGAGAAGACCATGGGCTATGAGACCTTGAGATAATATTTTTATCTAACATCTCCTGTAGGAGCCCTGCTGCTTGTGTTGAGGGACACACCTAGGAGGTTGTTTGATTGGTGGAGCTGAGCCTGTATCAATTGAGTGTTTGAGGAGTCCAGTACGACCGAGATCGTCTTTATTGATAGGAAATACGTCAGCAAATGAAGTAAGTAAAGCATAAAACTGCTCTCGCTCAGTATCAGACAATGTGGTTACATTAGAAGCAATACCCCATAACACATCCTTCTTATTCTATGGTATAGCAGTACTCTGAGATACTCCACATAAATTAACTTGTGGCAACTTAGTGATACTGGCCACACGAGTACTCTTATAAATAGTAACGGGTGTGTCTGTGGGATTAATGAGGCGAACTACCACATGAGAGTTTGGTGTGATAATGGCACGAGCAGTGGTAGCATTGATGCGCTTGGACCCTAATAAAGAATCTTCCAATAGCCAGTCACCAACTTGAGATGAGAAATCATTCACTGATGATAGAGTTTCCAATTCAGAGTACGGTGGAATATTGACAGTCTCGCAAAGGGTCACTTGTAGAGTAAGATCCCTATGTTGGGAGGAAGTAGCATTGATAAAGACTGGTTTGGTATCTGAAAAAAGAGCTAACCTTTGCCATGGTACATCAATCGTGCAACTGTAGTTGTCAAGAAAATCAAGCCCCAGTATGGCTTCCTCTGCCAAGTTATCAGCAACAATAAATGATGTGGAAAAATTTTGTTGGTTACCACAAAGTGTAACAGTGGTCATACCTTTTACTGATAGAGGAGAGCCATCGACACTAAGGAGGCATGACAAAACTGGTCATAGCGAAGGTTTCTGAGAACTCGAAGAGGTAAGAACTTTATTCCACGTGCCAGAACTCAATAGAGTAGTTGCCGCCCCAGTATCAACCAGAAAAGAGTATGGATTATGAAAGATGGTAAAAGTAACATGAAAAGTATTGGAAGAATTAACAGGTGATATGTATACTGAAGTAGGTTGGGTCATTATTGCAGGACTACCTCCAGCCCAGGGATCCTTCACAGGGCTGGAGGTTTTTCGTTTCCCTCATGGGGGCATGGTTGACAAGGAGCTACACACCCTCGGGCAAAATGACCCTCCTGATGACATCGGTAACACACCACTGGGCGGCGAGAAGGCTGTGAAGAACGGAAATGCCCTTGTTTAGAAGGTTGGGGATGTTGCGATAGGCGTGGACGAAGCACAGAATACTGAGGTTGAACTGCTATGCTATCAATCTTATCTGACAGCTTAGAAATTACTTCTAGCAGTTTGTCCTCTTGTGAGACAGCATTGATGACTTCATCTTTATTCAAAGAGGCTGCTGCAATTTGTGTGGATGCCAAAATACACTCTGTTTGCATGGTTACCGTGACAGCCTCTGCTAATGACTTTGGGTTCTTGTGTTTCACAGACATCACTTGGGAGTCAGCAATGGACCCAAGGAAGCGTGTCAAAGCCAGCTGCTCATGTGCATCACAACTCAAATCTGGATAAGCTTTGACAGCTAGCCACCTCGCCAAACTCCATCCAGCTCTCTGAGACTTTTTTGTTACGAGTGGAAAAATCAGCTAAATATAGCTCACGTTTACCCTTTGGCTCAAAATGAGCTTCCAAGGCTTGTACTGCTGCTGAAAACGATGCCTTATCCCCATCAGATAACCTGTGAAATACTGCTTGAGCCCTGCCAGTGAGTCGTACCCTAAGAAAACTCAGCTTCTCATCGTCACTCCATGCATTTACCATGGCACAATCCTTGTAGTGGAGGATCCACTGTTCCCAGTTGCAGTCTCCAAAGTATGTATCCGGCAGTATAATGGGCTTAGTGGCCATAACACAAAGGGGCTGAAAGGGCTTAAAGTGATGAAATGAGACAAGACAAACGGCACACAAAATAAAGGCTAACCACGTTTAGTGGCCAGATACAATACAAATTGATATCTGGCAGGAAGGCTTTGGTAAAATGTGATCCTACCCACTGCGCCAAAGGTAATATTGATCACAAATCTTTATTTGTAAAGTAGGAATAATATATGGATAATATAGATGGAGAAAACAGGGCTACACCATTATTCAACATCAATAATTTTAATCATAATAATAATAAGATAACATTAATAATAGTTAATCGTAATGTACATAAACTCATTCATTATTACACAGATTCAAATTTTAATCATACAAATGCAACACAAAAGAAATTTTTGGCATAGCAAAGTCAGCTTTTTGATTTTTGTTAATGTTTCATTTGAAAATTTTTTGTTTCAATATAGCATTTGACTTGCTGAGGATCGATATATATCGTTTTAATGCATTTTACAATAATTTCTGTAAAAGATTTCCTGGATATTTCATTTCACCATTACACTTGTCGGGTTCTGCTATAAAATCCATACTTAGTCAGTACAAGTACTGTGCTGGAGGAAAACTAAATTCATCAAACTTTGCTCCTGCTCATGCATCAAACCTGATTCAGCACACAACAGCAAGTCACCATAGTGGAATTGGTTATCGTGACAGCACTCTTCTACAGCATCCCTCCCACTTAAGAAGAAATCTTATGGAAAAAAACTATAGTTATTTTCCTTTACATGTATTTTCCAATTCAAGTAATACAATACTATAAATTGGAATTTCAGCAATAAATACATAACACCATTTTTTGATACTGGTTTTGATATGGCTTTGTAAATTGATGTGATTCATTAAAAGTTTGTCCGTTAAATTTTGTCCAACTGTTGAAGCATTTCCTTTTTGTGATGCTAGCAATTGTCTAGATGATGAAAACATTTCTTCAATTCTTATGATGCAAAGTTTCCGTACTAATTCATTCTGGACATTATCTTCTGCATCACCATGAATAAATTTATAGTCATCCAAAAGTCTCTCTTTTAAGAGTTTGTTGAAAGTGGCCTTTACATTTTGTTGTTGAGCTAGCTGGGTATAAGCAATCTTCACTAGATCATTCCCATGTCTATCCAGACCTTTAAATGATACTACTTCTTTAACACTATTATCCCCATCACAGAAAAATGATAATAAAGGAATTGTGCGGTGTGTACATATAGCTTTGGTCTCTGTATTGCAAATAAGAAGGCATATATAATTTATCCTTAGTGTTGATGGTGTGTAAGAAGTCTAATTCTTTAGAAATGGTGTCTCCTTGATTGATGACAGGTTCGTATTGTTTGATAACAAAGATGTAACATTTCACACAACACTGCACCTCCAAATCTATAATATACGTCATCGCTATCCTTGTTAACTGCATCAGTTGATTGGCTTTCACTGTTAAAACTTCTGCTATGTATATGAACATAATCAAGCAAAACTTTCTAAGCAGAGAAAGAAAGAAGCACCATCACCTTCTTACACGTCTCAATATCTAGTTCTTCACATAAGGACATCCGCTTTTTATGTATATTCAGTACTTTTGGTGCTGGATCAGGTAGGATACTATCAACTGCAGTGTCCTTCCACATAAGAAAGACACTGCATTGCTTGTGCCACTCAATCTGGAATCTTAAATATTTTTCCTTCCCTGTGGTGTTCTTTTCATACAAAAATAAGAACACTGTCCTGTGATGATCTAAAAGCAATCAAAACAGATCTGTTGATCCCACTAAATTATTATTTCCTTTCGACGTCAGAACAATATTCATTTTCCTTGGACAATTGAATTAGTACTCGTTGCTCACTCTTCAATGGTTACATCAGCAATTGCTTTCATGATACCTTCTCTCTCTCCACCTTCTCTGCAATTTTGGCCTCTTTGATTTAGGCCCAGCACTGCAACAGTCATTTGGAGTTGCTGAGACGTTAGATTTCTTTTTACAGCTAGTCTGAGAGTCTTTTGATGTCCTTTTACGACTGTCTCTTTTAGGAGCTGAAGTGAGTGCAACTGCCTCTATGTTGCATTTTTCTGCTACTCTTCCGCTAGTTTTAATAGGTGAACAGTATTCTTCATCAAGACTTGAATTGTTTCTTTTATTTTCCTCATCAGATGATGAAGAAAAACCAGTCAGTACTTTGTAGTCCATCTCTAATCATAAACATGCCACCACGTGTAGAGTATAATCCGTCACATGTAACAACGCCCAAGTCAGATGACTAATAATTCATTGAAGAAATTCATAGATATAGTATACAGAGGTAAAATGGATTGTGACATTCAGCTGATACGCACTCATGCATCAATGCAGTATAGGCAAGTAAGACACTCTCCTTCCCCATTATATACAGCCTTTTGCAGAAAACTTGCCACCACCAGTTCTAGCCACGTGATGATTAGCCATAGGCTTAACTTAATATTTTTCTAAAGTCACATGATCAGATTGGTGCAAGTTTTGTGCAAAGGGTTATACAGCCCTTTGCACACAACTACATCAGTCTGATCATGTGACTTTATAAAAATATTAAGTTAAGGCTATGGCTAATCATCACGTGACTAGAACTGGTGGTGACAAGTTTTCTGCAAAATGCTGTACTCTTGGTTTTATGCATATCATATATGAGAGGTAGGACATGTGGAAAGGTGACATCAGTGAATTTGAATGCATGAGTATAGGCAGACTATAAAAAAAGGTCGGACAATGAGGAAACAGTGGGCGCACAAAGTGCAACAAAATTTTGGTCACACCCCCTTTTCGCCACCCAAAATATGGAGATTTTGCACTATCTAACATGCATACACAATTATTATTGTTTATTGTAATCATGTAATATGAAGAGATCTGTCGTGATATGGTGGCTTTGAAAAAAGGCAGTTAGCAAAAAATGAGGAGGAAACTCGACTCTGACTGAGGATAATCACTGGAGTTCTTGAGAGAGTCAGCAAACTTGATGACTACCTTGTTTAAGCAGTCCCAGAGCTTGGAAGACAAATCTCTTTTTATATAAGAAATAGGTGCAAAAATTGAAGAAAGACAGCATGGAAGATTGACGTTAGCTCGCCATTTCATTAATTAACTTGGGCATTACTAATTAACTTGCTTAATTATGACATCATAACTCATAACTTGAATAAAATGGCTGCTGCTACTCTCATCTTCTTCCTCATTCCTCAGGTTCAGTGACAGTCACAGACTGACAGTATAGTTCCAGTGACCAACTACACCTGTGGTAATGATAGTCTGACAGTCTCACACACAGTGACACACTTAGTCTTGCCCAAGCTTCTGCCCTCAGCCCACGGAGTCAGGTCGGGCATTGCCCATATATGCCTGTCCCTGCCTACGCCTATGTTTAAAAGTAGTGTGAAAACCAGCTAGGACAATGAGACAGTTGTTGGTAAGGGTCAAGAATAGGATTTCAAGTGAGTGCAGGGCAGGTGTGGTGTATAAAGTACAGTGCTCTGATTGTGACAAAGTTTATTTGGGAGAGACAGGCAGGACTGTCACAGAAAAATATGTCCCACCCAAATTTTGTCCTATGAGACAAAATATTTTATCCTAGGACAAAATCTTGCAGAAATATTTTGTCCTAGGACAAAATTTTTCAGAAATATTTTGTCCTAGGCAAGCTTTTATTGTCCTACCCTAGGACTAATTTTTTTGTCCTAGGACAAAATAATACATGAAATATTTTTGTCCTTGGACAAATTGTATCTGAAATATTTTATCCTAGGATCATAATATTATGCATAGACTATTTTGATAAGGAAAATTTACTTCGCACTCAGTATTAATAATAATAATACATTTCATTATCAAACAATAATTTATCCTCTACATCAATGACTTACCAAATATTCCTCTTCACTCCTCCCTATTACACTTTGCAGATGATAGTAAGTGTCACAGAGACATTCACTCAGTAGGGGATTGCCAGTTGTTGCAGAGTGACCTGGGTCTTCTTTTGTGATTGGAGTAACACTTCAGGTCTTGCCTTCAATAGTAACAAAAGCTGTGTTGTTAGCTATCACTCTCTGAGGTCTGCCCCTGTCATATTTGACTACTCCTTAGATGGTCAACCAATTGCCCATCAACAAATCTGTAAGGACCTTGGTGTAGTTTTCTCCAACACACTCTTCTGGTCTGCCCAGGTGGACTGTGTTCTCAAGAAGGCCTATAATGTACTGAGAATGATAAAGAGAGTTTTTCCAGCTGCCACAACACCTACAGTTGTAAAGAAGAAGCTATACCTATCACTAGTAGTCCCTATCCTAACACACTGTTCTCCTGTGTGGAGACCTTCTCTGGTTAAGGACTTTGTCCTTCTAGAGCAGCTCCAAAGGAGAGCTACTAAATATATTCTATTCGACTACCAGTCAGACTACAAGTCTAGACTGTCCTCGCTCAAACTATTACCACTGATGTATCGTCTGGAATGTATCAAATCTGTTTTCTTCTTTGTCCAGTTTAAACACCGGGACCACTCATTTGACATCTTTAACTATTTCTCTTTCTCAACTTGCTCCACTCGCAGTTCAGCCCACAACAAGTTAGTTCATTCCTCCCTGGTTTGCTTGGGTCACACATTCTTTCACCGCTTTCCCCGTTTATGGAACTCTCTACCTCCAATCAATCTCTCAATATCTATCCCAAGTTTTAAGAAACTAATTACATCCCATTTTATTGACAAATTTACAAATGTTTTTAATTCTTCTGATTCACACACTCTACACACTGTCTGTCCATGCTCTAATTGTTTATGTATATCTCTCCCATCCTCTTTTCTCTCCTCCTCTTGACTCCACCTTTTCTTTTCTGTATTTATGTACTGGGTGGCAGGGCTAGACCCTGCCATTCCTTTAGGACTACTCTCTTCTACTGGACCTCTACTACTATCTGTTTCTCCTTCTAACGTCTAGTCCTATAAAATTGCAATAATAATAATAATAATAATAATAATAATAATAATAATTGTCTTGAACTTTTACAACAGTTACATGACCAAAAGTAGTCCTTATCTGTCCAAACATCTTCTGGTATTTGTGCACACTCTATGTGATACCACTCCTTACATTAAGAACATTTTACCATTCTTCCTTTATTACTATAGGTTGTCTGCACAGGCAGTATATAGGAAACCTGTATTCTTTTGATGGTCACATTCTTTCCTAAGGATTATAAAAGATCAAAACGAAGCTTAAATACAGCTGCAAGAAGTTGGGTCTTAACCAGCACAAATTGACATTGCAAAAGCAAGAACAAATAAAGCACAATCTTCTGTCCATTTTGTCTTAATTTGCATACTAGGAACAGTCATTTTAATTTCTCTGCACTCAGTGCATTGAAGTATTGCTGCTATCTGCTCCCTGGTACGTTTATTGATACCATCACCAGGCAAGCTATCATATATAACTACACTATTTGTTCCATCAGTTTATAATTGATGTTTTGATTTAATTATTCAAATCATGAATACATGCAGATGCATATATATACTAAATTTGTCTACAAAAGCACAGATATCATACTACGTACATACATACACATAACTAACTAAACTAATTAAAATACACAAAACACCTACACTATCATGATATAGTTGACCATTCATCTTGGTCTGGTAATACGGTTCCCATTTTGAACTGAAAACAAATTTTTCAGCTCTTTTCTTTATCTGCCTCTTTCTGTTAGCACTACAACCTTCTGTACACTTTATATCAGCTAAATACACAGCTGCCTCCTCCACAAGATCATCCTCTTCTTTCCTGGGTTCTTCACTCGGTTCTTGACACAGTCTGTCATCCTTCTTCGATCTGAAATCTTCTGCATACTTTGAACGTATAATAAAGGGTCCCACATGCTTTGTATGTGTACTCCATAGATAAATAATTAAGGGACAAAGTCGAATACAAAGATTTAGAGTTCTTTCACACTTTTCTTTGGGTAGGACAAAAATTTGCTAACGCGGACATAAAATATCACGTGATATTTCTATCCTAGGATAAATTTTCACGGGGGACAATTTTTTTCGTGACAGGACAATGAAGAAAAGGGCTTTGGAGCATAAGCAAGCAGTAAAGAGGTTTGATGACAATGGCATTACCGTACATGTACACACAGAAGACCATAACATTGATTGGAATGAGGCTAAGGTATGGGATCGTGAGAATTTTTACTGGAGAAGAGTTATGGAGGCTGTAAGAATCCAAACCAGAGAAACCATGAATCTGGACTGTGGTCTCCAGTTAAGGGACCTAAGGCTACCCTGCCTTTCAAAACCAGACTAATTAATTAACTTATTATTAATTATCATTAAAGTTTGTGACACATGTGTCAATGTGTTTCTGGTAATCTCTCTATGTAGACTACAGAAGGCTCTCAAGCCGAAACATCTCTTTTATATCTTTTTTATAATAAAATTGTTGCTGTTGAAGCTCATTTATAAAAAAAGTACTACACAAGTATGTTCCTAAGATACTTAAACATCAAGAAAGTACAGAAGATTGACTTTATCAGGTGTTGGCTGGTGGTGACCAAGTCACTGTTGTCAGAGCTCGTTCAGCTATAGGTATAAGAACACATGATACCAACACGGAAAAATTGAAAGGAATTGTCCCTGTAGTGGAAGACTGGCATGCAAGATTGACACTTTTGCAAGTATTGCATATGTAAATTTTTAAAAGCTTGAAATGATCATATGCAGTCGAACCGCAACCGTCAGGAAATGTGAAGGGATCCACCCGTTTATTTGCAACTCCAATTAACTCCCAACTGACTCATGAATAATTTTGTAGATTCATAATTTTTGGTTATTCTTTTTTCTTTCTATGCATGATACTTTGATGTAGCACTAGTTATACATGGAAAACAATCATGCTTCATTGTGCATGCTAATTTTTTTTCAGCTCAGGGTTCCTTTGCATTAAGAAATACAGAGCTATACTTCTGCAGGCTATATTTTAATTAGGCTGTGGAATTTGATGGCACACTCCCGTTTTTACATCGATACCACAACAGAAGCAAATTAGATCCCTCCCACTAAATGGGCTTGCATAGTAGAGGAAGTTTCCCAGTTGTCCAGGCTACCATCTCTTAGCTAGATTGGATTATACAAGGTTCTGTAAAATAATTACCTTTTGAAGAAATATAATACAATATTTTACACATAGAAAGAAAAAAATGGAAAGTACTAAAATGTCTAGCTACCATAGACACAGAAGCTGCAAACCTTGCTTTATATGTGGTAAAACACAGTTAAGATATGACCATTTTGGTGGTCTAAATAGCATCATTCTATAATGAAAAATTATTAAGCCATCTAATGATATTTGTCAAGCATTCAAGCTATAGTAGGTACATGTATTTCAACAATATGCGATATACACTACCAATTGCTATATTGAGCAATACACTACAAACCTTGTGTGTGTTGTGGGGCAACCCCAAGACCACGGCAGAGTCCATTCACCAGGCACAGTCCTGATGCTGCTACAATTTCTTCATATCCAACTGAAACAACAGAGTTTCATTTCATTATAGGAAAAGATGACACAATTTGTAAATCATGCTATGATATGCATATTGCGTTACTGAAACATAATAACTTTAAAAAAATTGACACGACAGACCAATTATCAGCTAAAATTAATGATTGGAAACAGCTAGAGGCTGATGAATCCTCAACTACATTAGATAAAGCTATTCTACAAACAGTTGTGTTTGTTGCACAAAATCTTAAACACAACAATGCTCTTCTACATGTATTTCCAAATGTTTCATCATTTTTCCTTTCTTTATTTGATGAAAAAGAAGCAGAAAATCTACATCTTGAATTACCAGATAGTTCTATAAAGTTTTCTTCCAGATGGCTCATGAATCAAATCATCTTTTATTTGCAGCCTTACATGAACTATAAACATGTCATTAAGAAAATAGGAACAGTTTTGTATCCGAGTAATGGATGTATACTGAAGTGCCTCAGCCATGCATTGGCACAAAATAATGTCCCATTTTCCAAAAAAGTGAAACAAAGCACACTGTTATCGTGGAACCTAAGGAGTCAACATTGACAAAAGCTAGTAATATAATCAATAATTTGTTGCATTGAAAATAATTCAAGCGAAATTAATGATCTTCACTTATTTAATTTAGAAAACAAATCACCAGCATTAACCCACTTTTATGGGACATCATTACAGCATGCACTTCATCTGTAAGAGCACAAACACGAAAGCAGCAAGAGGATAATTTTACAAAAAAATAAGAAAATATGCCATAATTTCGATGCTGCTTTTGGTGACTAACCCTGTTTGTAACACGTATTTGCAATAGAAGTAGTCAGGTGGGCCTGACCCTCGCAAAGGAGGAGGGTCAGGACCGATCCAACACTCTTTTGTGGCACTGCACAGATTTGTACAGTGACGTATCATGAGTCATCATGAGTTGAAATGAAAATGGCGGATTCGAATGGGACCTTTCTACATGTTTCTAGCAGCAAAACAAGGCAAAGACAATGTCTAAGAACTTTTCTAGAGACACTGGAAGATACAAAGGACCTTAATATGTCTTTTAGGAAGAATTAGGAGCCCGTTATGTGTTTATGGTGACGAAAACGATCCGGCTGTTAGGAACATTTTACCGTGGCACTTCTTAACAGCTATATATTAAAGAAGTTTCCATTTTTTCCTAGCTTCTCAAACAGGTGTAAACATTTAAAGCAAGCCCTTTCACCATCTTTTACATGTGCAATTATATCTATGCCAACTTAGACCTAGTTTTATCTATGGTTCTATCAAACTGTTCAAAATTGGATCGTTTGTATGGTTTATTTATGACTGAGTCTAGAGAAGGAGCCTGAAGGAAACTGATTTGTGTCATCTTTCAGCCCAAGAAGTACCATACAGAACATTTTAAAATAGCCAAATGCAAGCATTGACTCCCACCCAGTCCAACCCAAGCCAAAAAAGTGTACACCAAAAAGAGTGTTGGATTGGTCCTGATCCTCCTCCTTTGCGAGGGTCAGGCCCGCCTGACTACAATAGAAGTATGCGGAGGATGTAGAAAATTAATGAGAATATTAAACAGACTGGGAGTATGTGTTTCATCTGACACACATGACAGGTTTGTGACAAGTATTGCAGAAGAGCAAAGTAAATCTAGTGTATGAAATGAGCTTTCACCAAAAATATTTACAGTTGCCAGTGCAGATAACATCGATTTCTTAAATAGTCATGCTGCAGTGTATTGCGGCAATCAATCATGAAGTTACCATGGGATAACTATACAGATCGTGCAACCAGTACCATCACTTACAATGGAGACAGAAATAACTAATCCTAACATATCTGGCACTGAGTCTAGGAATCTATTAGTACCAACCAAAAGAACACTGTCTCATTCTCCGTCACAATCACCACATAAGCTTGGCAAATATGGTCCAAAGAGAAATGTACACTTGAATTAGAGCTTACACAAACAGACAAAAATAATGTACAAATTCCAGTAACATCCACACTAATTCATAAATCATATGCTACCTTAACAATATCAAAGTTTTTAGAAAGTAGTGAGGAATTATTAAGTCGAAAAAACTGTTAACTCAAGCATGTAGTTTCTTCTTTCAAAAAGCTATATGACTATAAGTAGATAGTTCCACTTCATTTAAATCACTAAGAAATTTTCTTTTACCTTCAGATGCTCAACTAAAAGATAACCATTGTTCAACCATTTTTTATATAGAACTCATTGATGAAAATGCTGATTCTGTAGATACAATGTCTCAAGTAGCTGAAATTGTCCAACAGAAACTAACTGGCACAACACAACAGCACATAATACTAGTTGGAGATGGAAAAACATATCAACATTTACAGCAATCAAACAGGCTTTATGGTGATGCTCTAAAAAATATACTGATATTTCCAGGTGACTGGCATATATTGAAAAACTTTCAACAAGTCTTAATGAAACAATATTACCATGTTGGGTTGAAAGACATTGCCAACAAAAGTGGGTTCAGAGCAGAAACATTGTCATCTTTGGAAAAGTGCTCGAACTTTAAGAGGACGCATAATTTTTTTACAAGTTTGGGAATCATTATTCATCGAAATGATTGAGAGTTTTATCAATGATAGCACCACAGCTTAAAGAGGAAACCAAGTTAGTGTTTGAGAGTAACACCAACAAACCAATGCAATATTTATTGAATATACAAAGTATACTGAGTGAAGATGTATTGGCACTATTTTATGATTTTGTGGAAAATCAAGCAAGCTTAGATGACACATATAAGATGTGGATGCAATTTGTCTTCAATGATTTTTCTCTTACTTTAGTTTGTATATATCAATACGAACATCAAACTGGAAGCTTCGTATGTCATCACTAAAAAATATTGCTCCACTTTTTGCAGCCTATGATCGACTTCACTACCAGAGGCTGTCGCCTGATCATATTGCAGATATTCAAAGTTATCCTGAGGCTATTTTACTAGCATTGGAAGAGGGATCATTTACAGTTAAATTATCTCCAGGAGTTGGCCACGCAACAGCTCTTGATGAATCCCGTGAAATGTGTGTCAATAAAGATATGAAAATGTCTGTTGTGAGGCCAACATTACCATATCTTAATAAAACACTACACTTTTACTCATATCAAATTAAAGCACACAAACAATTTCTCTCTCAATTATTTCCCATTACATTATGAAGACCCGACTGCTCTAGTTGATAATAGTACTGTAAACAAGAAAGTAGAGGAAAACATTATGAACATGAGGTCACTTATAAAAGCTAGTAACTTCATCAGTACTACTACTACATGCAATAGAGGTTTAGTTAACACATTCAATGGCACAGTTGCCTCTAACGAACAAAACCATGACCTTATTAATGCATGAAAAATGGGGCAAGAGGACTATCAAAACTATATTTCTCATTACATATTAAAGCAACCTAGTGTTTCAAATGCTCTAGTTAGAAGAAGACTCTTGACAATGGCACCATCAGTGAAAAAGAAAAGTAAAAAGATTACACCAGAGGAAATTGATGAACGTGAAGTGAATAAATGTCTACGAAGAAGGCTAGCTTGGTGTAATCAAACAGGACAAAGCTTTGATGCAGCTGTAGAACAATATTCCTTGCTGCCTAGAGCAATAGCCGACTTAAATGGTTTACCTCATAAAGGAAATAAAAGCAACTGGACTAACAAGATAGAGAGTTGGTATACTGTCCCTGAATATACTCCATTTATTGACAATCCACAATGGAATCCAGATATTGTCATAATCGATGCTATGTTCCTCATAAATACAACCCCTCTCAGGCAACATAAAAAAATCTCACAATATGCAGATTTACTATTGAGGCAATTTATCCTACCATACTACATAAAGGGCTCAAATGAAATCCATCTAGTTTTTGACCACCCAAAGCCTTTGCAATTTAAGCCCAAGTGTTATGAACACAATAGACGATATGAGTCAAATGTTAAAATAAATACATCACATGTTCATCTTACTTTCAATTATGACTCTGATATTCCAAAGCCATGGAGAGAATATCTTCTATGTCACATATGCAAAAGATCACTGGTAGAAGCACTTGGACTTGTTTATCTTCGTTCAGCACAACATCTTCTCAAAAACTACGAAGTGCTAATCCTCGCTGGCTGCTTCACAGGAGAAAATGAAGATAATTCATGGAGAATAAAAGGAAGTAGTATTCCAGAATGCATAGAATGGTACAAATCAGATTTATCAAAAGCAAACATGCAAATGTGGAGGTACGTTACAGTGGTACAATCAAACAAAATATTGATTTATTCACCTGATACCGATGTTTATAATATTGGGCTTCTAATGTTACACTATCATCCTACAAAACAAGTAGTAGTACAAATAAATTTGCTACACAATCAACAAAGATTTTTTTATCTTAACAGGTTAATAACTTGCCTTCATCATGATCCAGATCTTGCTTCATTGACATCTAGCAACATTGAGAGCATCATTGTTTAACTCTACATCACTACTGGTTGTGATTATATCTCTTATTTTTCTGGAATAGGAAAAGCAACCTTTTTGAAAGTTTTTTTTTGAGAATGCCAATTTTATTACAGGCAGAATGATTGGCTCCCTTTCTGATACATCTAATGAGACAATGGACTTAGGATTTCTGTCATTTGCTTGTTTAATTGGAACTGTCTATTTAAAAAAAAACCTAGCTTCTGATTCATCTAATCTAGGTATTGAAACACCCATACAATTATTCAATAGCACTGATCCTTCAAAAAGCATGAAAGACATAAGATATGGTATCAACTGATAAAACAATCAATAAATCCAATGAATGAAACACAGCGCCTACCGACACTTACAACATTAGAGAGACACTGAAAAAGATCGTGTTGGATTAAAGAAATGTGGAGAAACTCAAAAAACCATTCCTTATTTGCCAATTTAAATGCACCAGACACACAAGGATGGTAGAAAAATGAATTTGAGAAGTATGAGGTAGATTGGGAAGATGACAGCGTAAGAAAGCTAATACAATCAAACATAGACTTCTTACTGAAATAAAGGCTGTTCATGCAAAAGTGGTTGCCATAGCAATAGATGTGGATGCTAGAAAAAAGGGAAACAATGTGGTGCTGGATGTGAGTGCAAAGACTGTAGCAATACCATGACATCAAGTAATAATGATAGTGATACCATAACTAACATTGAAGAGAATGACGCATCAGCGGATGAAAGTGAGGATGATGAGCAGAATGCAAGTAGTGAAGATGAAATTGACAATAGTGTAGAGACAGAGTTAATTACTGACGATATATCAGACTACAACATTGTATAGTTTATTTGTAAAATCATGATACCTGATTCTTAATTTAATCACTTAATAAGCATTTTGAGTTATAATTTCATTATCATTCTAAAAATTAGCTGACTGAAGTAATGAGGCTATTTTAGTTACATTTATATAATGATATAATCAAACAGGCCTTACTATAAGCAAGAGTAGATAATAATAGAAGAGAGTGTCCTACTGTGCATATACCCCCTGCTTCATCACGTCGTAGAATTGAAGAGTCACATTCAGGATATTTCCGTATTTTATTTTTAGTAGTTATTAAGAATTAATTATTCATTGATGGGTTTGAACTATGGGCGGGGCTGTAGAGCGCGTCGAAAACGGTAATAATACCACCCGTACGTGCAATCTGCGATCTTCTTGTGTTGTTTCTGCTCATTTCAAACTGTTTGCTGTCATCATTCCTCTACTTCTACCAGTTTGTTTTTTTTTTCAAAACTACACCCAGTCTTTCTTGCTTTCTTTTTATTTCACTCTTTTTTGCGATGGCAACTCCTGCAGAGGCTAGTAGCTCAGTATATAACTCTAGTGAAGAAGATGTCATGCCAGATGATGAGATTATTACACCTAATCTTCATAAAAATGAAGAAAACCCCTGGTCATTATCTGCAGCCACAGTAGTGAAGTCACGTAGTCGTGGTCACAAACAGCACTCTGCAAGTCAGAGGAAAGTAAATGCTACATTCTTAAAATCATATCAGCTGGACTCACTTGTCGATAAAACCAGAACAAAACTTAAACATCTTTGTCAAGCAACTAACCAGTGCACCACACTAAATAGGTTAGTAAATGATCATGTGATCTCCTTTTATCTGCTTGTACAGTACCATAAGCAGTTATTTATTACTATTTATGAGGATTGTAGCAAAGGTCGAACAAAAGAAAAGTATTTGCGACTTCAAATTCAGTGGCATAACAGGTGCAGCATTTTTCTTCTGCCAGAAGATACTTGCATAAGTGCAGTGCAAGTTGATTATTCACAGACAGACGCAGATATTAGGAAGATATGGTACAATTTTTGTCATGGTTTCAAGGAAACATCATCTTGCAAGACGATCATGATTCATTTATCATCATTAGTATTTCAGTTAATGCTGGAGCATTTACACCAAATCATTGAGAAACCAAGCCAGCACACTCAAGGTCACGACACTGAACAACCTGCTGACAAAGACAATGTTTACTATCGATTTGGAGGAGCAACATTGTCAAACATGCTACAAGAAAGATACAAAAGTATTAGGAGATGCAGCCAAGAAAAGATTGCGACCATTTCGAATGAAATCCCCATTCTGCAAGCTATTGCTACCAAGTCAAGAGCAGACATGCCATCTTATTTAAGGTATAGAGATCATGGGTACATGTACACTCCCGACCCTTCGTTTATTCCCTTTTTTAAGCAAGTCGACACATTTGTACAGCAAGTGGTTAACCCTTCTGGTTTTCAGAAACACCGTGATGATTTAGTTAAAGTGGCCCATGATTTCATGCAAATTAAGGAAAAAGAGTTAAAGGAAAAGTTTAACAAGCAAATTCAAAGAAAGTTGTCATTGACAGATGAAGTAGTGCAAGAAGATATACCCATTAAAAATGTATACCAAGAGATGGTACGTAAACTCAGTGATATAAGGATTGAAGAGTTTTTATCTGTACAACGTCAGAAGATGGCACATGAAAAAGGACAAGCCACTACATCTGGACAAAATCTACGTGACAATTTACTTACCCACCATACTTATTTACGCACAAATATAGAATATTAGTTAATGATTGATTAAAGGGTATCATATAGCCTATGTATACAATAATAATAATAATGATAACAATAATAATGATAATATCTGATAACTGGCTCAAACTAATGAGAAAGTCATGCTGGCAATCTAGCTGTGATTTGGAATAACACATATAAGTCTAGTCTATGGAGAATACATTATGAGGTAAAAAGAAAGAAAGAGAGAGAGTCAGAGTGGAGAAGGTTATAGTGAGACTGAATTAGCATTAGGCTTTCTTTTGATATTGTTTCCTATTTAGTGGAAGTTCTGTTGTTTGTAAGGGCTGATCTTTATAATCTTTAGAGCAATGATGGCTGGATACCACTTGTTTAACCAGGCTTGCAGCTCTAGCAGTAGCATAATTCACAGCATCAAGTTTCCCTCCAGCATTGTATTTATATTGACTGAACAACGTTTCCACTGCTGAACCAGAAACACGTAAGGGAGATACAAAGTAAGATGGGTATTTTAGTAAGAAAATATTGACAAAAAAAACTTAAATCCATATACATCCACACGAAGCAAATCAAATGCTTTAACAAAAAAATCATTTTGAAGTTAAGGATCATGAATATAGCTTACTTTGCCATGCTAAAAACTCTTTGTTTGGGTCAGCATAGTTGAAACTTGAGCCTATATAAATGTATAATTATAAATTTATTTTTAATCTGTATAAAGATACCTTTTTTTATTTGTACTTCTTTTAGCCAATTACTAAAAAATTGATATCCTTCATCTATAGATTTTAAAACTTCTGAATCCATGCTGACAACTCTTGAGTGTGACAGAAAACCATTTTCAAATATCTTGTTGCATGCTTCCAAAAATTGTAATGTGTTTGAATCACTTGTGCAGCATTCTTTAGTGGCAGTCATTTCTTCAATGTGACGGAATAACTCTGATAGTACATGTTCTTGCTAAAATATTAAACTCATTTCAGTAATTATCTAACATAATAAACCTGCATGATTTTTGCTGGAGTTACATTAAGTTTTGTCCAAAAATTTCTAATTAAGTAATTATGTGTACTTCCTTTAACTTAGGGACCATCCTAGTTTCACCACTGCTAATTCTCCTACATTCTCTTTCCCACAAATCAAGAATAGATTTCCACCCAAATGACACTTCCTGTTGTATGAACTCTTTTGTACCTTCTGATTTAGAAGAAAATAATGCGTTGATCATGTTCTTTAGCTACATTATGTGAAAAGAAGTCAGTTATTGAAAGTGATTATTATTATAATGATTATAAACTGACTTGATGAGTGGGACAGATCAGCCAGTAAATAAGGTTTGGTGGATCAAATGGGTTTATCATGACTGGTTGTACAGTGAATGGGTCATCACCTTCTGTATAATAGAACTATAATTATTAGGCTATTTAGGTAATTAACAAATATTTGCATGTATACAAGAAGTGGCTCAAAAATTAACAAGATTAAACAAATGGTTTAATGGTTTATAGTATAACAAAGACATACCATTTGAAATTGAATAAACACCAAAATGACCATGAGTTGCTTTCAGCATAGTGAGATTGGATGAAGCACCGTCGCATACCAAAAGAAGTGTTGTAAGCTCATGCAGATGAAATAGCTTGATGGTCTCAATTACACATGAGTACACAAACTTGTTTTTAAATGAGGTACAACTAGTGTAATATGGTCCAATGATATCAAAATCACCTGTACAATACAGTGATGTTATAGCTGAATGCATTTTATACACATACTTGTCAAGTCTCGCCATAAGAACTGCATTATATATGAAGTTTGTTGATTGCTTTCATCCTTTAACTCTTGGTATACATCAGCTAATGTTGCTAAATCCTCCCGTGTCATACTAAGACCAATGATTTTTTGGCTTCTTGAGTTCCAAAGCAATCTTCCAATTACCTTTACCTCATCAAAAATTAGTGCCCCTAATAAGTTATGATTACTTGCTTTAACTTAATGACTAAAATACCCCTTTACCTGCTTTCATTGATGGCTTGCATCCTTTCTTAACTCTTTCAGCATCATGAAGAATGAACTGAGCCAATTGTTCAGAGATACTGTCACTACTGCTGCCAGCATCATGCAAAAAAGCTCCAGTGTAAGCTTGCAATGTAGATCGTGATGGTAGTTGTAATATGTTAAAAGATTTTAGTGCTTCATATGCTGCTGGACTTCTGCTAAAAACTGCCAGTGCTATGTAAAGTATATAATGAATAGTCATATACAATGCATGCTCACAAAAAGATATATACCCATTCTTATAGTAACATAACTCCATCTGTTATTCCTTTGCCCAGTACCTATATGTAGATAAAGTTGTTTAATAAATGTCATTTCAAAAGTTCATTTCTTACAGTTTTTCTTTTGGTCCTTCACAAAATCACTCCTCATTGTCCGCTTGTCATTAGCCCACACAGCTCTCAATTTATCGCTCACTCCATGCTTCTCTCCCTCAGATATTACATCTTCCAAATCTTTGGAGCACTGTTCATTAATAACATTGTGTATTAAGGCCATTTCTTCATCTTGCTCTGAATCCAATACTACAGTGTTACCTTCGTGTCTGGTCAATATCCTGGTTGAAGAGCCTCGATCAATTTTAATGTTCTGCTTCCTCATTGCTTGACTTTGAGGTGACATGTATGTCAAGCGGGCATGTGATGATGCACTTTGTTGTATAATTTTTTTTTTGAAGGACTTTCTGCCATAGTTTTTTTCACTTGGTGACTGAGGTTGCAATTTAGTCTCATGCAGCTATGGCATAATACGGCGTCTGCTTCTCTTTTCTCTCTGCTCACTGTCAATCTCTCGCCAAGGCTGTGCCAAACTTCACAAGATTTGGAGTCAATTCGTGCTGTTGGATGTTGTGAAATCCTCACATCCTTTGGATCAAACGAAACAATCTCTTTGAACTTTTGGTACTCTGACACTGCAATGCCAGGGCAAAACTTATATTTTGTGGAGTATGGCGAGTAAGTAGCACATAACTCCTTTAGCTGGGTTTCAATGAAAACCGTTGATGACAAAATGCCCTCTTTCATTAATTGATAAATAATGTGAATGGTGTACTCACCCTTTTTTGTAATGAGTATTCTACACCTAGAGATATGGCCCAAAGGAGGGTGATGATATAGTTGCATGTGTAGAATTACAACAGAGTCACAACTTCCAGCTTCTATACTAGTTTGAACTGCTACAAAGTAATCAGAACTATTAATGAGTTGAACAATTTGATCTAGATATATCAGACCCGCTGATGACCCTGATCTCTCTGCAGCCATGGATGAGGTAGCATCAGTGATTGAGTCCTGGGGGGCGATTGAGCTAGCCTCTGCAGGAGTTGCCATCACAAAAAAGAGTAAAATTTAAAAAAAGCAAGAAAGACTGGGTGTAGTTTTGAAAAAAAACTGGTAGAAGTAGAGGAATGATGACAGCAAACATTTTAAAATGAGCAGAAACAGCACAAGAAGATCGCAGATTGCACGTACGGGTGGTATTATTGCCGTTTTCGGCGCGCTCTACAGCCCCGCCCATAGTTCAAACCCATCAATGAATAATTAATTTTTAATAACTACTAAAAATAAAATACTGAAATATCCTGAATGTGACTCTTCAATTTTACGACGTGATGAAGCAGGGGGTATATCACAGTAGAACACTCTCTTCTATTATCTACTCTTGCTATAAGTCTATAACAATGGCACACTTGCATTTTTACAGCCGTATAGAGTTACGAAAAAAGTAATGATAGATAAAGCATCTTGGAACTTGATGTAAGAGTTTCATGTGTGTGCCAGACTTCCTCTTTGACTTATAAAACCTCAACTGACACAACACCACCCACATGACGAGACTTATGCTGTCACAAAACTGCCGCTAAATAAAATGAAAAAAATTAACTCAAAATAAATAAGTATAGCAACCTAAATGTCTCATTAACCTGATATGGTACAGCAGAAGTCTTCAGAAAAGACGCTGCACTGAAAGTGCTCCTTTTTTCAGTGAGCCTTCATCTATGAGCGCCATATTAAATGTTATGAGTACCACCCCCTTCCGGTGCAAATAAACTTGTCAAAATTCAGACGGTTGCGATTCAACTGTATGCATATATTTACATGCGTTATTTGCTCAATTAATGAAGCTAAATCAGGAAGGCAAATGGGGAACATTAATGCACTTAAAAATTTAGTCAGAGATACATCAGTTCCAAATAATCATGCCCAAACAATGTCAAAGCCAAGGAAGACTTTTATCGAAAGATTTCACTTCCAACTTAGTTGTTGCAACAAAAGAAGTAAAGAATGAGAGTGTGATATCACTTAATGTTGAAGAGCTTGTTATTAAAAGATATGTAAGGCTGTTAAGTGTTCCTGCTGGCACAGACACATCTGATGGTGTCCTGACATATTCCTCTGAACTAATCACTCTCTGTTTACTGTAGGACACATTTCATGACGCAATAAGAGAAGGTGGCAGGAAGAGAGTAATGCTTATATAGAAATTTTTATTTCTAGTATATGATGCTACCAATAGAGTGAACTAAGAGAGTAATGCTTATATAGAAATTTTTATTTCTAGTATATGATGCTACCAATAGAGTGAACTATAGAAAAGAGGCCGTAATCTTGCTAGCACAATATCATTTTATGTATTTTCTAAACGCAAAACACAGCAGTTAGCATATGATAGGTTCATAAACACTCCTGGACGTATTGAATGCAACAATCCCTGCGACCTTCATCAGGAACACTGAAATAGAAGACTAAAGGAGATTCTCAGAAATCTGAACTCAAATATTGGTACTGGTACCATCACTCGAGCTGCAAAAGCACTAGTAGTACAAAAATATTTGTAATCAGTTTGCAGAGCGACGGTTTCACAGAAGCATAGCATTCCATCCAATCAGAAAGATGTCAATGCCATGATTGAGAGTTTGGAAGAATCTCCAAGAGTCCTGATTAACCAGCCACATAGAAGACATGCTTCATTTTCCTTTAAAGAATTTGTCTTGGAGACGTACAATAAAGATAAGGTAACTGGCAGAATGGTGGATATAATAGGTACTCATTTATGCAATAATTAATGCTATTGTATGTGTAACAAAGTATAATAATGTATATCAGTAATATCTAAAATAGATAAAAGTTTAAAAAAAATAATAATAATAATTGTTTATTATTCTAATATTATTATTGTTATTATTTATTTGTTTATTAATGTCATTTATTTATTTATGATTTTTTTGAGTTTTAATTGTTACAATAGTTTATGCTTACTGAATTTATTATTATCATTATTACTTTTGTTAGTATTTTTTCTATATTTTTGTTGTCTCGCTCTTCAATCCCTAGTGTTTTGTTTCTTAGGTGACTTATTTTTAATGCAATTAATATTATCAATATTATAATTATTTTGATCAACTCTAGACTTAAATTATTATTATCTGTACTACAAATTATAGGTTATTCACTGAAGTAGAGTTGACATACATACAACATATCTAACATGCTAGGCAATAAAGAAACCACCAAGCTTGACAAATGGATTAATAAGAGCATAAGCGTAGAGCGCCAGGTTTGTAAGTGTTTGCCGGAGGTTTCTAAGTGTTCCTGGGAGGTATCTCATAGAAATCTGGTATTCTGCTCTCTGATTGGTCAATTGAAATTTGACATGATAAAATTATCATTATTATTATTATTATTATTTATGTACTATCAATAATAATAATAACCATCGAGGATGGGTTAGGCATCAACCCATTTTTATTTTCTTACTAAATAACAATGATTTAATTAACCTATTATTTCCCTATACTAACTTCATTTTACCAATTCTAATACTTTATACAAAAAGGACTAATTAAGTAAATAACTACAAAAAGAAAAATTTGTCAGGATGAGCAGACTCAGGAAGGGACCCCATAACACTCACAGCGTTGGCCTTTTGTACCACGACTGAAATCTGATGCATCAATTATGAGAAGGACTCCTCCCCAAACTGCTCCCCAATTCAAGTTCCCAGCTGACAGAGGAACTTCAGGGACATAAACCAATGGCACCAAAGGTCTCTATTGCCACAGGAGTGAAGGAGTATGACTGATGGAGGGCATCTTACTTAGCACACTTCTTCACCTTAGCAGCCTTAGCAAAAGACCCAGGGCCATGAAATGGAATGCTCTCATAAGACGGTGCTAGGGTGTCAGGGCATGTGGCATCCGAAACAAGGGGCTTACCTAATGACTATGGGACCATGGTGACTCCATCCAGTCTCTTACCATCAGATCTAGCCAAGCCGGATGGCTCAAGATGAGATGGGACCCCTGCAGCTGAATATGTATAATAGTAATAATTGATGATGCAACTCTATCCCTCATAATGTCTTAAATATTACTCTTATTCTCATTCTACCTCTATAAATATGACATATTTTATTTTCTTTCTAGCTCTAACCCTACCTAATCTATCTGTATCATTTGAGATATTAATTAATTTATTTTATAATAATACTAATAATAATAATAATAGTAATAAAAATAATAATTCTTCCTACTTTTCCTTGTCTTCTTGTATTTCTTTATTTCTGTTGTTCTGTAGGGCTTTCCCTCTATTCCCATCATAACATTATCTACATGTATGTGTTACAGTCTCTATTGTTGTTTTATAATAATAATAATAATAATAATAATAAGAAAAAATCGAGGGTGGTAGCATGAAGTGCTGTGCCTGTAATGGGTCCAGTGCTGTATGTAAGTCCTGTTTTTGCCGGAAGACAGGCTCTAAGTGTTTCTCTTGTCTTCCTAAAAGGAAAGAAACCTGACCAAAAAACCATACAATCTACTACTAGCAGCTCCATACCATCTCTTTCCCAACATCATGACTGTCCTTCGCCGCCATTGGTTTCTCCTGTCAATGTGCAGGCCCTCGTCTTCATCTAGCGCTCGTACAAGTATCCTTGACTTTGAACAGTACATAACGTGTGCCTTTGGAGATACTTTGTGCTGTACTACAGTGCCAGACAGTGAGTGGTCCTGCCACTGGTTACTCACTTGAAAGGAAGATTATACCATGTCCCTGGAGGATCCATTGGTCGAAGATATGTCGATCTACTGTCTGAGGAAGTCGCTGCTGGGAACTATTCCTCTGAAAGGCTGATGGCTTTTTCTGATGTAATATTACAAAGAACCCGTACGGTAAGGAAAGGGACTGATATAAGAGCATTGATGGAGAGAAGGTTGTTGAAAGGGACAATTGAAGGCTTTGATAGTTTAATGAATGAAGCTGTTGCGTGTGACAGTACTCTCAAGACCCAGGCCTATAAAGAGGACACCGATCATTTGGTCACTGTTTTAAAAAAAATTAATAATGCAGGGCAAGACTAGGGCAACTGTGCAATGGCTCTCTGAGTGGTCAAAGGGACTTATACTACCTTTTAGTAAAGTAATTGAAACAATGACCTGAGACCGTCATTCGTCTACTACGACAATTTTAGATGCTTTAAAGTCGAAACACCCAGATTGGCAATGTCCACCCGAGTCTGCTCTGATTAAGTGTGATACTCTCCCTCCAAGACTAGATCAAATGGTTACTGGTGCACACATTCACTTCACAGCCTCCCACATTCAAGGCAGTGCCGGACCTTTGGGTACCAACGCTGGCCACTGGCACGATGTTTTCCTTCGCTATGGGGCACATAGTGATCGTCTTCAGGGTTTCATTGCCACCCTGGTCTGTCATCTCACGAACAACGTTGTTCCTTGGGATGATATTTATGCACTTATGTCATGTCAGCTGGTAGCTCTAGGTAAGTGTCCTGGTGTTCGTCCCATAGGAATTGGTAAGACTCTAAGAATAACTTGTAAGACTGTTCGTTTTCTAACAAGGTATGATCTCAATAATACAAGTAATATTACCCAACTCTGTGGAAGAGTTAAGTGTGGGATTGAGGCTGCAATACATACTGAGTCTGATTTGTTTAAGGCAAATGAGAATCATGGATAAGGAGTTTTGATGATTGATGCATCGAACACTTTTAATAGTATTAACTGTCAGGCAGCTCTGTGGAATACCCACATATTCTTTGGCCTATTTGTTCATGTTTGTATTTTATACATACAGAGGTAGGGCACCTCTGGTGGTCAAAGATTCAAATGAGTTTTTATACAGTAACAAAGGGGTAACTCAAGGGGACCCACTCTCAATGTTTATATATGCTGTGGCTACAGTCTCACTGATTCATCACATTAGCCATCCTAACACAGGTAGAGACGTATGGTATGCAGACAATGCCTCAGCTTGTGCTTCATTGGATGATTTATTGTCATGGTTCCCCAGGTCACCATTTTGAACCTCGGAAATGAGTTCTTGTTGTCAATTCTGATTATGTTTCAAGTGCTTGTGGTCTATTTCAGAGTTATGGTGTGAATGTGACAACCAGCCATAGGCTGCTTGGTAGTGTTATTGGTAATAAGATTGGATCATTGAATAATGTTAAGGACTGTGTTAGTCAATGGGTTAAGATACTTGAAAGGCTAATTGTTATTGCTGAGACACAGCCACAATACTCTGCCTACACAAGATCAACACAATCTCAATGGACATATCTGCAGAGGGAATTGTTTGGTCCAGTGAAACTGTTATCAAGAAGTTGTTATCAACTCTTCTTGGTTGTGAGATCTCCAATAGTGAGCGTACTCTCTTTCTCTTCCAACAAGGATCAGTGGCCTCAATATACTTTAGCCACCACTGCTGATAAAAACTAATCAAACTCAACGAAGCATACCACCCCTTATACTAATGCTCTAAAAGAAAATGGTCAATTTGATATCGATGAGTTTACAGAATACTATGAGTCATATATTAAGAAGATCAATAAGAACAAGGACGCAGATATGCTAGAGGTTTTATTATTCTACTAGGATTGATCAGGAATAATATGGTGCCATGTGTAGAGCTAAGGATGACAAGATGTCTTCGTGGCTCACAGTAAACCCTGTAGCTAAACATCGCATTGCCCTATCTGCACAGGAGTTTAGAGACGCCCTTGCCATCAGGTATAGGAAACCTTTACTAGAAATACCACCACATTGTGATGGGTGTAACACACCATTTGATCTCTCTCATGCTCTGTCATGTAGAAAAGGGGGTTTAGTTACACAACATCACAATGAAGGGATGCTTTTGGGGATTTGGCCTCTCTTGCAATTACTGAAATCACCAGAGCCAGTAGTACGTAAGACACATCATTTATCTGGTAGTCCTGCCTCAGTATAGCTGAACTGTCTGGATGCTACAGTCTGAGGGGTTGTTTGACATCAGACACTGACGCCCAGTCTTACAGCAACCGCTCACCATCTGAAGTATTACTAGCTGCAGAACGAGAGAAAAAGAGGAAGTACAATCAAGCGTGCAGTGAAAGAAGAGCTCAATTCACACCCCTATGTGTATCACTTGATGGAAAGTTGGGTAAGGAAGCCACCATTTTTATAAACAGCCAGCTGAAAGATTGTCATCAAAGTGGGGACAGAACTATAGTATTGTTTTATGTTGGATTAGGACCAGACTTTCATTCGCGTACTGCAAGCCACCAATTCTTTCACTCTTTCTTTTCCTTGTAAAATAATAATATTACTAACAAACAATTAATATTATAAACATATCATTTATGCAGTGAACAGTTACAGATATGTTCACATATGTCCGAACAATCACAGTTATTCTGTAAAGATGTTTCTTCATGAAGTAGAAAAGTGTCATAAATCAACTTGTGCCTGCAATGGATTGCGTTTTTACGACCTGGGGGCATAGCCCCCAGGTCGTCCTATAATTGATTTCACCCACGTGCGATATATATATATATATGTATGTCAACACTTACATTTCTTCTATACATGTTGTATTGGAGAAATAACAAGCATTAGCAACCACCTGTCCACGCTACGTAAGTGGGTGTGGTCACGGCAAACAAAATGGCGGCATGCACACGGGACAAAGTTATGATCTTTCTAACAGTGAAAGAACATAGAGGTACTGTCTAAAGACTTCTCTAGAAACATTAGAAGGTTTAGAGAACCTTCATAAGTCTTAATAAGAACCCAGTTGTACTTGCAAGGTGGTAAAAACAATTATAGGAATATTTTTACACTGTTACGCTTGTTTCTATACCCTTGCATACCAGGAGTAATTCTACCTCTGGGATATCGTCCAGCTCTGCCTACTTCTGAGCATAATCCTCCAAAGTAATAGGTGATCTCTAGTGACATATATGTCTCATATCTGAGCAGTGAATACCCATCCTGACTGCACAGGTTGCTACTATTATTCTAATTTGTGAACTCTTTTCACAAATACATCAGGGACTTTTTTCAACATCGTCTGTACTAGCTCTTGTGTATAAATCAAGAAGACAATATTGACAAACCATCGATTTTCCAGGGGGATATATGATGTAAAGACCAAGGAATAGCTCTATTTTGTCATATACTAAGTTACAATCTGAATATGAATGGCAAAAAATTACATTTTTATGGTAATTTAATCCTTCCTTCCTCAATTGAGTATACACATTGTTTGCAAACTCACTCAAAGACACAAACGTAACAGTCAAAAAGATGTTGTTTCCACAGGATGAAATTCCTATCACTACCACAATCTCCATTAGCAAACTCTTTACCACAGATTCAAAAGTTGTCTTTGTTGCAGTAGCTGTTGCGGCTATTACTGGTACACTTGGTAAAGAACTGCCAATGTGACCAAATTCAGCCAGCGTTGTTTGAAAATGATCTCCACTGAATGGAAAGAATAATTACTCATGTAATACAAGTGTCAATCTTACCATGTTTTAACACAATGTGCTTCATCAATTGGTAAGACTGCCATATTATCTTTAAACACTTTATTGTGCAGCATTCCTCGATAGAGTGGGTTGCATGTAATATTCTCAGGGCTAACTAGAATCAGTGGGACATTGCCACTGACTATATTCTTAATGACTTCTTGATCATGTTGAATTTCACCAACATACTCAATGCAGATCCCCTTGCTGGTAAAATTACTTCGTTGGTCTAGCATTAGTGAGGTCAAGGGACAAATACATACAACTTTTCTCACTCCTACTTCTCTACCTAGTGCAAAATAACTTTAATGCTTAGTGTTTGATACTAACTTAACCACTATGTAGTCAAAAGCTGGAATGTAGGAAGTATGCCATACAATAGGGACTTGCCACAACCAGTTGGTAAAATACAAAAAGCATCTTTATTCTGTAAAACAGCAAGCACTGCTTCTCTTTGTTTGTCTTTCAGAGTTATACCAACTTTAGCCTCGGCTAAAGAGAGAGAATCTGCAGCTGGAAGAGACATAGCTTGAAGTTTGAACTGTGTTTGAATCTAGTTTCGCATGTCAGACTCAAGTGGGTTGGGTAGACTAATTTCAACCATGTGTAAGTAAACGGTCAAATTTATGGTAATTTGAGGAGATATGTGACATTGCATTGTGACGCCATACTTCTGGTTTACCCAATTTTGGGTGAAACAGAACGGGTGGAGTGTGGTCAATTTGCCCAGCCAGACCCTCGCATAGGCACATAGGGAGGAGCTGGCTACGCAAGACTAGCAACGGACTATCTCTGCAACAGCAACATGTTCATTACAGTTTAATATTATTCCAAGCAGCATTAGTCAAGACTGTATCATTCATTTTGCTAAAATTTCTACCTTAAATCGCGCCATATTATGATTGTTGAAATTTATTTAGTGAGACACGAGTTGAAATCATTCCACTGATGCATTTAAATGAATTTTATATAGTGATCAAATCAGTCAGTAGTCCAGTAATTCATCAATTCCATACAGTGACAGAAGAGCTGATGGACTTGGAGTACATAGTAGTTTAGCTTTAATGCTAACTGTTCATATTGTAGATGCCCAAATTAAAAAATGGCATTTAAACAATTACTTATACTAATGATTTTAAAAAGCATACATGACTTAATTTTTTCGTTCTCATGCAGTTAATAATATCATTAAATGACTGTCCTTTTAGTACAAGGAAAGCTGTAATTGATCTTTTATTTTTCTGCCTAATAATAGTACTAATGTAAAGGAATCGGATCATTATCATTCCTTATTCTTATTCTACGTTTACACCAGCTTCTTTAACAGAGCCAGGCCTGTTTAAATTGGGCCAGCACAGTTTCATTTGATAGTTAGTGTAAACAGTACCAAACTGAGCGGAAGTGAGCTGGGCCAAACCAGGCCAGCATGGTTAGTACAGTAAGGCCAGCTCAGCCTGGTTCAGCAGGGTTTGGCCCACTTCGTTAGTGTAAACGCACTATTAGTATGGCAGTGCGAGAAAAAACTCAAAATTCCACTTATAGGTGAATGCTTAAGTTTGCTATTTTGAGTCTTATTCTCAGTATGGCAATGCAAGATAAAGACTCACAATAGCAAACATAAGCAATCACTTGTAAGTGGAATTTTGAGTTTTGTCTTGCATTACCATACTAAGAATAAGAAATGGTAATGATCCCACTTCTTTACATCAGTGCTATTGCATTATTAGGCAAAAAAAGGACCAATTTCACCTATCAAGCAACGTATTTACAAGCATCTATGCTTCTTGTGATGTCACATTTAACCACACCCACTGACAGGAAGTAGCATAAAAGGAAGCAAAAAAACATCTTTGAGAGCTCACATTTCAGTGAATAATTTCTTTTGAATAGTAAAACTGAATACACATCATTAGTATAATACATGATAGTTACCCTATAACACCAGTAACAATTACTCTAATTTGACTGACCCCATGTTTGTCTACACAGTATATTCCAAGAACCACAATTGTGGTTGAAGAGAATGCTCAACATTTGTATATAAGTAATCTTAGGCTGTGTATTCGTTATGCATCTCCTGAAAGTTCGTTACAAAAGTTGAAAAAGGTGGGACCAAACGACAAAGAACTGTCAGTATGAGGAATTTGCTTCCCAATCTTCAACCAGTGGCAACACAAAAAGAAAAACAACAAAACAAATCACTTCAGAATTACAAAACCAATGCATTTGAAGAAATACAATTAAACAATATAAGAGCTGATTTAACTACATATGTAATTTTTTTTTAAAATAGTTGGTTTCAGTTGAGTTTGACAGGATGTTTTCATCATCAAAACGTCACTTGTAGCCCCACCCACATGAAATAAAGTGGCTGAAAACTTCAACATGCTAATTTCTTCTTGTTACAGCTTGTTCATTATCCTATTTTGGTCGCTGCTAGCCCTGCAACTGACATGAAGGATCTTTGTGCTTGCTATTACTTGAAGAAAGAATCCATAGATGCAAAATTTCAACTAAGTTTCTGAGTGGCAATGGTGAAAACAAATAACGAAGGCTTAGAGAGGTACAGCAGACTAAGTGTGACTTCTTCCTGGAGTGCAAAGTCTTTTTGTTTAATTATATCTTGGCCTGGAGTGCTCATTTCACTTTATTTGATTTTCAAATAATAAAAACATGATTATTGACATATTTAATAAGATGCTAATGATATTTACTAGGTGAATGTCAAACATTAAGGGGTGAGCAAAAGGATTAACATTTGAATAAGCGGTATACAATGTCTATATAGACATTGATGTAGTGGCTATTAAATGTTGAAGGTTGATCTCATTCACTGTCTCTCTTTTTACTACACCTGTAAAGAATTTGCATGGAATTTCATGACTTGTTCTAGCTTTATGAGTTAAGAATTTCTGCAGTTCATAGATCTAGCATGGAAGATAGTTGGTCTCAGAAGCCAGAAGAAGACTCCATTTGTTGTCTTTGGGCGCAATGATACCTATCTCTAGCACTCCTCCTCAGCCTTGCTCCTTCTCTCCCGATCACACTCGTTACAAAGTCGACAAGCTTCACAAGCATCTTCTTGTGAATTACTCATGCTTTAAGCTTCAGCTTCTCTTGTTTCTTGAACACTCTTGAAATCTCTCTCTACGTCCTGTCTTCTAGTGATTTCTGACGTTGCTTTACTTGTCTTTGCACGTGATACCGTAATTATCAAAATTATCATTTTAAAATGTGTAATTATTATTTTTATAAACGCATAAATAGGGGTGATGTGCTTGTACAAACAAACAGATAAACAAACAGACATACTCGTCTCGACTAAGTGGGGCTCGCTTTTGCTCGCCCCAATAATAATAACTAGGCGAATGTAAAACATTGAGGGGCAAGCAAACCAATTAAAATTGCGATTTTTGATTAGCAATATACAATGTCTATACAAATTGATGCAGAGATGTAGTCACATAGGACTAAATAAATGTTGATGTACTTATGTGGAGCAGAGCAGAACTTTCATCAGTAGAAAGTAATTTTATACTATGAGCTTGCTCTTCTAGCTTTATGAGTTAAGAATTTCAGCAGATCTTAAAGTTTCCTTGTAGCACAGAAGATAGTTAGAGCATATAAAGCAGTCACTGTCTCACATGCAATCTTCTTTCAGATGGATAAGGAATCTAAGCTTTTATAATCTGTGATTCAAAAATGATCACAGACCTTGATGATTATATAGCTGCTTTCTTGACATTCTTGCTGCGAGAAGTGTCTGGACAACAGATGAGTCTCATCCTGCTGCAAGTAAGCTGGAGAATTGCTCCCGTCAATAGTCGCCACTTTGTTGCAACCACACCCACATCAGTGAAAATATTTCATCAGAATACTACCGCATTAGATCATTGACATTAAAATAGATAGTGTGCACAAGTTGGGTATGACCAGAATAGGCGTGACTGAAGACATACGTACATACATACAGAAGAGTCTCGATTAAGTGGGGCTCGCTTTTGCTCGCCCCAATGCAGCTCATGTCATGAAACATCATGGTGGCTCCCTTTCATGTTGACTGGAAAAACCTTTTGAGAACCTTCCAGAGTACCTAGAGACTCCAAAATTGGTACAGATTTTTGGAGGAACCCAATTTGCAACTATACCAAGTTTCAAATTGCTAGCATAAATAATAGAGAAGTTATAGAGGTGGGTCAGTGGCCAAACTCAACTGAAACCGACTATAGCAACCAAGAAAATGAGGTTGTTAATGATTATCAATTATTTATGAGCTTTCACTTAGCTCCTCAACTTGGAAATGAACTTTCCAAAATACGTTACTTGGAGTAATTAACAAAAATGCAGATAGTGATAATGCCACGCTTCAAGTAGATGATCTACTCACTAAATTTTCAAAAAGTGAGCACCAAAAATTTGTTTTGGTCCATGATGGCAAAAGTTATCTGCATTTAATGAAATCAAGATTCCTGGTGATCGGCATATTTTAACTAATGAAGATATATTGTGCTGCTGGACTAAAGGAAATAGCAATAGGATGTGGTTACCGTGGTATGACATTACAGTCACTGGAAACTGCCAAATCAATTAAACGTACACAACAGTTTCTTCTTCAAACATGGGAGGCTGTGGCACAAGTGATGGTGACACAATACCTTTCAGAGAATGAAATAAATGACCTGCCTAATTTTGTAGCAAATAAATTAAAAGATTTATCTGAACAGAAGTTTAAATCTGATGTACAATACAATTGCTTGTTGCTAAAAAATCAATTATTCTAATATTCAGTGTTACTTATAGCAGAAAGGTGAGGTTGACAGTACTTAGAAATGTTGGAGTCAATTTTTAATCAATGACTGTCTCTCATACATTGGGTTGTATACAGCAATAAGAGGAAGAAACTGGAATTTGCAATTAGCTAGTGCAAAGCTCAAGGCTCCACTTTTTATGCCTTTGATTGTGACAGCTATCAAACAATCATTCCTGATTACCTTCATAAGATTCTAAATCTCCCACCATCTATTGTAGCACACTTTGAGGCAGGTGGCTTTGCTGTCAATGTTACTGAGCAAAAGTGGCACTCTGTTGCTCTGGACGAGGCACACAAAATGTGTGTGAATAAGGATTTGAAGGGAGCTGTAATTCGATCTACAGATCCTTACCTTCAGAAAACAAGCCGATTCTTCAATTATTGCATCAGTCTTTTGAAGCATTACAAGGCACAACTATACCCAGAAGAAAAGTAATTTCAGTAATAACCAACAATAATGACAACCAACCCAGCTCAAATTAAAATATTCAGAAATGTTAGTAAAATGGCAAAGACAATAAATGATACTCAGCTGTTACCTACAGAAACATAAAAACAGAGGTTTAATTAATCCTTCTACAAGTACTTTGTCCACCATAAAACAAGCCCATGATATGCTATCATTTAGCATTGGTGAAGAATCACTTGACAATTACATAACACATGTAACAATTGGTAAGCCTAGTACCACCAATGTTGTCCGCCATTGCAAACTCCTTACCATGGCTTCTCCCAAAGAAAATGAAAAAAGGTAGCTGTGACATGTTTGAGAAAGAGATTAGCATGGTATAACAGGACAAGCCTAAAGCATAATCTCTCAAAAGAGCAAAACTCACCTTATCCTCAAGAACTGTCAGATGAGATAGGAATTCCTCAGAAAAGCTTAAAAATCGATGCAATTCCTGTCAAGTATTCCACAATAAGCTACCACCTAGGTGGATTTATGATGCATGAATTATTGATGCTATATTTCTAATTAACACAAAACCCCTGAGACGTACCAGAACATTTGAGGAATACGTTAAGTTTATTTTCAATCAATTTGCACTTGAACACTATAAAGCTAGCGCAAGAGAGGTACAACTTATATTTGACAGAAAAAGGCGACAAAGTTTTAACTGAAAACAGTTTGAGCAAAGTCATCATGATAGAAGCAAACAGTCTTCAAAGCACGTATGTGTCCCAGTCACACTCACACCAATCTACCAAGGGTTTGGTCACTGGGATTGAAGCACTGGGATCATCTCTAGTTAAATCAGGAAGATTTTTACTTAGAACATTTCAAGTACTTGAACTAGCTGAATGTTTCTCCGGTGATGGTTAAGATGATGCTATTGAAATCATTGGTGGAAAAAACCCAGTATTGAAATGCGTACAGCACTACGGAACAAATAGTAAAGAAGCGGACTGCAGAATTTGGAGACATGCTACACAAAGCACAGTTGCAAGCAAAATTTCTATTTTTCCCTTGATACCGCTATTTACAGTATAGGATTAAACTATATGTCATTCAGTTCTAAGTATTACTTAAAGCACAGCAAGCAGTGCTGTGTAGGATATAACAGCACAAAGGGTGCAGTTGAGATTGCAATACAGCACGAGGCATGAAGTGCCGAGTACTTTATTGCAATTGAAACCCCACCCAGCGTGCTGTTATACCGTAGGTTGGGTTATATTTGTGGCTGCTAATATTCGCAGTGATAAAAACTAATAAAGAAGTTCAATTAAATACCATGGAAACAAATTGATTGTTGCTATGACAATTGACCACGTGTTTATACAATTACAGTGTTCAGCAGCTAATTAGCTACTCTTGAGCAGTTTGAGTAGAGCCATCCAGACTCCAGTTCTGTATCTGTTATCTTCTTGTATAGATGGACCGCTACCTTTGAATTCTTTGCTACAAAATCACTGCTGGTCGGTCGGTCATGATTATAAACCACACCCAAGTTAATAAAACTAACTAGAATGGGTGGAGAGCCCCAAGACACAGCGAGGCAGAGTGAGTAGAGTATTTCTGAAAAGAACTGGCTAAAGCAGCTTCAAAGAGTCCAAGGATTAGTAGCAACAAGAAGAATAACAACTCAAGAACACTGCAATCGGGTGCTGTGCTTCAATAACGCGTCGTTTTCAATTAAAATAGCATCTAGTTGCTATGGCAATTGCTAGCTGCGGGGAAAAATCGCAAATATTAGCAGCCGCGAATATAACTCGACCTACGGTATCCTGCAGAGCACATGCTACCTGTGCTTTAAGTGACTTATGGTTACTAGGGGGCGTACTAAAAGAACCGCCCTAAAGAACATGACCACGTGCTTCAATCTTGGAAAATGGCAGAGAAGGGGACCGTTAGAAGTAGATAAAACTGGCCCTAGTGACTGTAGGGAAAGCAAAAGAGCCAAGAATGAAGAGTGATTTCCGTCTCCTATCAAGAGTGAAGTTTTACAGAAAGCTGCTGAAGGTGTGGTGCCTAACAACATCAAGCAAAGCACAAGGTGTGCCTTAAATGCCTTCCTTACCTGGGTAAGAGAGCGCAACAAAAAATGTCCTGATGAAGAAATAGACGAGACTATCTTTTGCTCTTCAGATGCTGAGCGTGTCTCACACGTACAACTATGCCTTGTCACACTTGAAGCCAGGAAGGTAGATGGAGAAAGGTACCCACCTTCTACGTTGAGGAATCTACTTAGTGGACTGAACAGAGAGTTTGTTAAGACTAAAGTTACTTTTGGCATTTTTGATAAAAATGATTATTGCTTTACAGAGCTTCGAAACACTCTAGATTCTATCAATAGTCAGTTACACCAGGATGGTATTAGTGTTTCTACAACATATGCTGAAGTCTTGACTGTGCAAGATGAAGACCTACGCTGGGAAAAAGGAACACTTGGTGTTTCCTCTTTGACTGTTCTCCAACACACAGTATTCTCAGGGGCATATTTAGGAATTGAGGAAGGGGGGTGCTGAGGGCACGCGAAGCGTGCTGCAATTCTGGCCACACCCACTTTTACGGCAGTAAAATGGCCTTTTCCTGCATTTTTGTCAATTATGGGTGGGGCTAAGATCCTTTCAAGCATACTGGTACTTCTGATTGCTCCTTAAAGCACTGGAAACTGCTGAAGTCATGATCAGGGGGCTAGATAACTTTGTTAAGAGGCTTGGTAGTGGTGCAAAAGTCCAGGACTTCAGTAATTTTTTTCTGAGCCCAGCCATGAGGGGGGGCTCAAGCACCATTCAGCCCAATGCTAGAAACCCCCCTGATTCTTCTACATTGGTTTACATTTTGTGTTGCGAGGTGTTCAGGATAAGTTTGGTCAAGCAGAAGAAGATAAACCAGTGCAAAAACAAGAATCAAGTGCTACTCATTAGATTCCAAGGTCTACTGGACTCATTAATTGCACAATTAATTTCAACATTTACAATAAGTGAGCCAGTGTCTCTTTAAAGATTATACCATTCATTGCATCATTTACTCTAAAAATTGATTATTTCCTTTACTTCGGTTCTAAGTCACACCCACTGTGGGCAACTATCATAACAGCATACCTAGTGATAACTGTGATGTTATGCAGTATAATGTACTGGCAGCACCTTTGGTACACCCATTCAGTAGACTATAACTCTAGATAAGTGCTTACAGTGCTATAAAAAGCATCATTCATTGATTGAAATAACTTTCATCATGCTCTCATAAATGACTCAGACTTAGCATCTGTTACAAAAACATGCCTCGCCAACATCTTACAAACCTTAATTTATTTGTACTGGTAGTGACAATGTGTCTTTTTTTAAAAAGGTTGGAAAGGCTACAGTCTTTAATTACTTTTTCAGCAGGCCAGTTTCATATGTAGTGGAAATGCTGGCTCATTGTAAGAGAAAACAGCTTCTGTTAGATTAAGTGGCTTTTTAGCTTCACTTAAATTGGTAGGTACAGTGTACTTTAAAAAGCACTTACCATCATTTTGTCTTATTGTATGGGCATGAAACTCCTGATCAGTCTTTTAATTCCATTGATCAGACTCTTGATTCACATGCAAGACACAAACTATGGTTTGAAAGAATCAGAGAAATTGTTAGCAACCAAATAAAATGTGAAGGAGTACCGTCATGTACATCATTACAAAGACACTGGATGAGGTCTTGCTAGATTTCAACTATGTGGGCACATTCACACATAGATGACTTACATAAAAATTTACCAAATCCTCACCTTGATGGTTGGTTGTTATCAGAAGAAGGATTCTATTGACTGGGAGGATAAAAACGTTAAGTCTGAAATAGAAAACAGTATTAGCACATTACTGAAAAGATGCAAATGTAAAACAGTGTTAGGTAAAATGCGGCTGTAGGAAAAAGCAAACAAGTTGTGGTCCTGGTGTGAATGTCAGGATTGTGAAAATATACCTGTACAACACCCAGTCAATAGTGGCGATGATAACGAGACTGACACAATTTCTGAGATTAAATTAGACAGTGATGAAGAAGACACCAGTGATGTAGAGGATCTTGAAACTGAAGTAGTAACAGAAACAAACTACTTTACTAAACTTACAAGAGATGGTTACATCATTGCTTAACTCTGTTTATATAGTTTATATTATCTAGTGTTATTCTGAATATAGCTTTGTCACAAATCTATAACATTACATGCAAAGGACTATAATCATTTTAAACAGCAAGAAAATTAATTGGAGAAAGAAATAACAACCAAAGTTACTGTGTTCTTAAGCATTTAAATACACAAAAATTAACACAAACAGATAAATGTGTTACTGCTTCAAACATCTCCCTCAAAACAATGAACTGCACTTACAAATGAAAGTTTCAACCTACAAAAAGGAATATTACATGATCCTTTGACTTTATAACTGAACCATGAGATATTTAGGAGCTGTCAGTTTTCTTATAAAGCTAAAATATGAGGCAACTCTAAACACAGAAAGGAACCTACATGGCATTCATTTTATATTAATCAAGGCCCACGCTTATGCAAATAAATTTCTTATTTTGTGCACAGCAGTTTTCTGGCTGTGTGACAAAAAAGAGAAGAAAAAGGGACTAGTACTCCACGCAATAGGTAGCAGCAAAGAGGGCAAAGGGGGCTAAAGTTCCCCCCCCCATATCTTCAAACAGAAGGGTTGAGCCTCCTAAAACATCTCTGCATCCTTAACTGATATAATTTTTTAGTAAAACTATGCCTGCAGCAGTATTAATTTTTTTCAATTTCAATTTTTAATCAAAGAAACACAAGGCAAACACTTTAAAATGTAACAATAAAATTTAGCAGCCATTCTCTGTATAAGACCACATCCCCTTTAATGACTCAAAGCCCCAGACCATAAATAAATTGATCTGCAGTTTATGTTCATTGCTAACACCAACTAGCAATTTGATGACCCGACTATTCAGTGCCATTTGCCCCCCTATCTAATACCGAATTTACCAAATTTTTTGCACTCCCAGTGTCAAAATGCATGGGCAAAATTCTGAACCCATGAAGTGAATACTAAGTCTAATTACCTTCAAAATTAATAATGGCTTGGTTAATGAAATAATAATTATGAATAGGCATGCAAGACTGAGAAGGACATATGTCATCATACCGGTTCAATAAAAACAATACACCAAATGCAAACTATAGCAAAGTAAAACTTTTAAACGCAAAAATGATGCATGTCAGTTAATTGCAGACAAGTCCCTTAATTAAAATAGTAAGAAATCCCACAATTGCATTTTTAAAAAGGAGTTAATACTGTTTTTGTTGTGACATTGTTAGTAGCAGTTCCAGAGTAGTTGCAACAGCTAAATCAATGGGATCCATTAAACCTCGTTGAACATATTTTGGTATTGTAGTCCGAGCATGATCCAAACCAAGTTTTTCCAACAACCAGCTAATGTGAGGATTAATTTGACCACTTGCCCAAGTAGATTTGCCCATTAATAAAATATGTGGCTCTACATCCCAGCGAATACTTACAAAATTTCTCATGTTCTCATTAGATAGTTCCCTCCCTTGAATTTGAGTGCCACAAAATGGAGGTCCTAAGCAAAAATGTGATAATAAAAGGCAGTACAGTGGAACCTCAAAATGCAGACACCATTGGAACCACCCCAAAGTGTCCTGATTATAGGGGTGTCCTTAACTCAGGGGTTTTTAAAACAATAACATATTAATAAACTAACACATGAACTCCAGTGCTGTTGCTATGATGAAGAACTCTTATTGTCGCAGTCACCCTAGCAACAGGGTGAACAGAGAAACAGGATATGAACTAGAAATTCCTTGCAAGTATCGCTCGTATGGCTTAGAAACATTCTCGCAGAAGTTTGAAAGATATTCTTCAAGCCATTATTCAGCATGGCCTCATTACTTTAGTAAAATTATTACATTAATTAGTAAAACTCCACCCTGGGGTGTGGCTAATGTCCACATTATGGGGTCTTTTCTAATGGCCAGCATGCAGTTGGGGACCTAGAAAGTGGCCGCATTACAGAAAAACAAGGTGTCCTTAACTGAGGGGTTCGCTAATACAGTGTCCTATGGCTTTTTGTCCAGGACCAGCAGCAACTGTCTGCATTATCACAATGTCCATATCTTAGGGGGTCCGCATTTTGTGGTTCCACTGTAATGCATTGTAAATTACCATAAAATACATTAGGTTAGGATATACTTGCGGCTGCAACTTTATGAGGTAATGAAACTATTCAATAAAATACAAGTGAAACAAGTAGAGCATTGCTATGAGTTAGGTGCTCCATTCATCATCTATTCTTTAGTAGCTTTAGTGGAGCTATTTACAATTAGCAACTCATTTTTTATATATTAGCTTCTTGTATGGAACTGGACCTCTGAGCTTTAAGGAAGGCGAGAGTTTCAAGGTGCTGCAAGACAGCAGTCCTAAATCAAACTTATCAAAGCATCTCTAAAGGGACCAAGGGTCAGCACCAAAATACTTACCAACACTGCAGTAGTGTTCTTTGCTTCAATACTAAGTTGATTTTTTCTAAAATAGCATCTGCAATTGCTAGTTGCCAGAAAAATAGTATATAAGTGCAGCCGCAAATATATCCCAACATATGGTGCATGATTTCAAACTTACGAAATGAAATCTTTTGCTCCTCCAAATGATCAACGTAACCTTTGAATAGGTCATGAAGAAACAAGTAATTTTCTACTGCAGTTGTCACAGCAATGCTCTCAGAAAATGATGAAAAGACACTGCACTCTACAGTACACAAAGGTTTTTCAACAGAGTTTACACACTTTAACAAAGTGTCTAACGAAGGCCAGAAATGATCATTTATCATAGTCACATTTAAGGCTGGAAATCCAATAACCTGTTGTATAGTAAGTTTTTGGCTCTGCTTTAGAAACAGTTTTCCATGTCCTGAAGTATCTTTACTTGAATGTATATAATGATGTATGCAAGCAAAATGTAACCACTCTGCAATTTCTTTATGAGATATAGGAGGAATTCCACCACGACCAACTGAAACACGATATATTGCAGCCAATTCAGATTTTGTTGAGATATTTTGGCCAAGGAATATTTTGCATGATTGACTGCATATTCGTGCCAAAACATCAGATTTGCGTACTTCATTTAGCTCTCCTAAGCCAGGAATAGCTATAGTAGAAAATTGGCCACCAAGAAAGTTGATGTTTAATGTTGCCCACTCAGTTTCACGAAATGAAGTACCGTGAAAACATACAAGACAAAAGTTGTCTCCACTAATGTCAATCTTGCCTCCTAATGATACATTACAATCATGACTGTCCAAATTTGTTAACCCCTTCAAAAATGCAGTATTTCCAAACTTGACAGCCCACATCCAGTGATGGTATTCCATAAATGGGCTATCTAAAATTAAAACATAATTATAAACAACAATTTTGATTATAGGGTTCAATATTTATTACTTAATTATTGATATAATAATTGTTGAATATCAACTTCACAACCAAGGAAACACTTCGTAATCAAGTAAACAATTACGTACTATGGTCATAATTATTAAAGTATTTACAATGTAATTGCATTCAAAAAAACTTAATAAATATCAACAAAAAAAGGGTTGCTTTAAAATGATATTCATTGCTCATGACTTATTAATACATGCTTTCACTCAATATTGAAGCTATATGAAAAAATAAATTTATTTGGAAACAATATCAAAAATTTACACTTATCATTACTTTTCAATATTTCAATTTACATGCATCTTAGTAAAGTGAAAAAGTACTACTAGAAAAACCAAACTTAACTTTGCTTCGTCAAAATCAAAAAGTAAAGGTGTAGAAAGTCATACAAAATAAAATAATGAGCATTATTTAGACATACAGTACAAAAAATTTGTTATAAACAGAGTAAGGCTGTACACTACCCTGCAGCGGCCATGGAGTAAAGTATTGTTGAGCACTGAAACATTCCAAAGATGCTTCTCTCGGCTCACTCAGTTATTTGAGTTTACATGTGTTGCCACTATCTACTTCTAAGAGTTGTCAAGCAGCCATTTGTTACAGACCATGTGCAATACTATTGTCACATTGCACATGGACCATTGAACTACCCGTTTGCAAAAGCGTAACTGAGAATAAACTACATGCAACTTTTTGGTTTGCACTGCATACAAGTAAGCTTGTTTGTCTAATACAGACAAACACTGCGCTTTGCAATAACTATAATAATTATGTCTTACCTATGTTACTTTTTTCAGCACGCTTTTGATCTTCCTGATAAGCTGCAAAGGCAGTTGATGCTGCAGTTCCAGGAGGAAGCATCAATCCAATCGTTCTCTCACTCCTCTTTTTTTGCTGCATAACAAAATCATACATTCTTTGAGCAATACCAAAAGCAGCTGCAGCAGTTGAACGATGCATTGCTAATTGAAAAGCAGTCCATTTTAACTTAGCACTAATTTGAATGCCCACAGAAGACTGCTGAGCAACATCACTTTGAGAAACATCATTCCATACATCACAAGCTTCAGCACAAATGTCAACAATTCTTAATAGCAATATGTGTGCACTCATGTAGTCTATGTGACCCTGAAGGACACCCAGATTGATAAGAATATTATGCTCTGGAACAGTGTCTTCTTGACTAGACACCAGTACTAAAAAGAATGTCATATGTTAAATACAATAATTTGATGTAGTAGGAACTTTTATAACACAAAAAAATATTAACAATCAAAACACTTTTACCATTTAGCTGTAACATTTTCATTGTTAAATCACCAGCAACAACTCCTCCCTCAGCTGTAAAATCAATTTCTTCAATTCCGCCATTGCACATCAACAAAATAAGTTTATTTTGGTGAACATCAGCATGACCAATTCCATGTACATGTGAAAACAGTATGCTATAGTTACGAAAAAGTATAACAAAATTTTAAATATGTATGGTCACAGTAGGACTATGCAAAACAGAAACAAAAGCAAATATTTTTTAACAGAATAGTTTTAGAGATTTTATTAGGACAAAGCAACTACATATATGTGGATAAAACATATAATAACCAAAAAGAGGGTTTAACAAGTATAAAAGAGCACTAAAGTGCCAACAGTCGCAGCACTCTGGTGTTTGGTTAAAATAAATGCATAAAAGTGAGAGTAACACTCAGTGAAAGTTCTGACACAAACGCGAGGCACCTACTGTGCTTGGACTTGCCACAGTTGCTCTTGAATTTATGCACTACTGACAGAAATAAATCATGGCCTTCATCTCTATCATGCAGCATGCATGAAGATTCAAAGACTAACAATATTCATTGCTTTTAATAGAGCATGATCTGCACCAACTCAAGTCAAACGAGCTAAAAAACTAGAACCTATACCTATTATGTTGGCACAGATACTGTAATTCTATTTACTGAAGGCATCGTGCAAAAGACAGCAAACAATAAAATTATGTAATAAGAGATAAAATGCAAGCATCTGAGATGGCATGTAAAATTGCCAATTATTAATAAAGTCGTGGCTTCTTCACCAATAAAAATGGCCTTATCATGACATGTGACTAATAAAGCTTAAGTTTTCTTCTTACAAGTGGCTTATGATAAGTAATATGACACAATACAATACATTTAAAAGAGTTAAGAGAGTCTAGTACTGCTATCGTACTACACTTCTGCCTCAATCCTTCACAAAGTTGGACGGCCATGATCAAGTTCGGAGCATAAGTTGCTACCAAGGAAGAGTTAAGCCCAACATACACTATGCAACATTTGTTGCAAACAAAATGTTGCAACTTTTTGCATTCAACACAGTTTATACAGGAGTCAATGGAGTTTGCAACATGTTGCATGAAATAGAACCGTTCCTACTTCAGGCAACACGTTACGAGCTCCATTCAATCCTGTAAAACTGTGTTGCATGCAACAAGCTGCAACATTTTGTTTGCAACAGTATGTTGGGCTTAAGAAATTCCACACATATTAATCCATGAGAAGATAGCAGCAATCTTCTATATAATGGTTTTGTCCATCTCAAGAATGTCAGCACAATTGCTGTATTCTTTTTAATTTTCTCCCTTACTTGGCAAGCTTCTTCTTCCTAGAGTTGCTCTTTAAACTTTTTACCTGACAAATGAAGGCATGGACAAGCTTTAGTAAAAATCTATAAGTCTAAAGGACTCAGGTATTCAATTTATAAAGCTTTTTAAAAAAATCCAATTAATAATTCATGATGACACACAACCAAAGTACTTAATGCGTACCTACATGTACCTGGTAAGTCCCATGCAACTTTAGCAAGTTGACTGCACCGCTGCTGTAACATGTCTCCAATGAAGGTGTGGCTTCATTAAGCCATTGTCAACCCAAACACACAGTAATATTGGCTTAAGTGGTGAAAAAAGCTATAGTTTGTTCGACTTTTAATTAGTTTAGCTTACATTTGTTAGGAGCATACAAACCTTTATTCAGTCCCTGATGTACAGCTGCAGAAAAGAGCATCGAAAAGAGCATCGTGTAAACTCAAATGTTTGGGTTATCATACCTTTTTAAAAAAGTCAAATGGAGCAATTTCTTACACATTATTGGAAAGATAAGGTTTGTTGTATCATCTTACTTCTCATGCTACTTTTAAACCACAAAAAGATACATTTATACCGACTACATTTGGCACATTGTAGGCTTTTTCTGCCTTAGAAAAGATAAGTCACTCATTTTCCCTGAAGGAAAGAGTTTTCATGAAATCCTGTGTTGATAATAAAACTCAACAGGATTTCACAAAAAAGCAGTGTTAAGTCAAAAGTCAAGTTTAAGTAAACACACACTCAGACAAGACAACTGCTTTACCCTCGTTTCAGGCCTCTGTGTGGCTCAGGCAATAAGGAAAGATGGACAAGTCTAAGACAAAAAATGATAGTCCTAAACCTCTCCATAGCAATTCGATCATAAATTACCAGAACTTTGTACCACAGCATTGCCATTGATTATATTCTGCTCAATAAGCATTCAATGCCAAAGGAAAAAAGGAAATTGCTACAAATCTTCATACACATCGACATAAGTAAAACCAAAACAAATAAAACTAACCATAATGTTGCTAACAAAGCAATACTTAATGTAGGATGTGGTCACAAAATGGGGATAAATGGAGGGTATTGTACATCTGTTGCTGCAACAAGAAACAGCAATATAGAACACATTACACTTGGTTTCAACAAAGCATCACTCGCAAAAGCACTATGACCACTAGCAGAAATAGCTGATTTCCTCTCTAAAGAAAAAAACTTGTTCTTCCAGTTTTACATAACATTTAACATAACATTCCTAATAAATGTCTCAAAATAGAAAGACACTGACTCTAAATAACAAGCATTTAAAGCGAAAATTGAGCGATTACATGATCCACCATGAGAGCTTCCTGTTGCTCAACTATACAATGTCAAGAGTAGATCCCCAGCGAGTAGCAACATCTACTTTAAGTTTTGAGTAACTAAGGATACCTTTCTCCTCTTGTACTTCTCTACAATCTCTGGTTTTCTTCCAGCAAAGAGTAAAAGCACCCATTACCACTTTTATTACACAATCTACTCGACTATGTGTCAGACCTCCCCTGATTGCTAAGCCTAAGTTGAGTCCAAAAGAATTCAAATGTTTCCATCTAAGTGGAGCACGAGCTCATCTGATGTTCGAACCGTTGTCAACTGTTATGCAAACATGCTTAGTAATATCTAAATTCCAATAAATGAGAGCTTTATTCAGGAACTCCATTATAACTTCTCCTGTGCAAATACGGCAAATATTGTATTTGCTTTGAATATCCCAATTGCTTTCCACATAATGGACAATAAAACTGATGTAAAGATCTAGAGCTCTCGAAGTCCATAAATCAGTGGTGCTAGCAAAGTGTGTAACTTTATTTAACAATTTTTGCTCAATTTTCTTTAGAGCCTCACAATAGATAATGGAATAGCATTTCAAGTGAAGTAGTTGTAATTAGGAACCTCATACTTGGAAATGAATTCACGTAGCATCTTATTTAGTCCTGGTTCCACAACAACACTAAGGGGATACATATCTTTTCCCGAAAAGTAAGTTACGGACTTGGTCAATCTCTTGCATTCTTGTGTCTAGCTTCCTGCTTTTTTGAGCGCTTCTTTGATTGATTATGAACCTTTTTTTGTTGGTGTCTCTGCTTTTGTTTTAGGTTTCACCTCCAGGTATTGCTCTGGGTGCTGATTTTTGAGATGAAAGTAGAGGTTGCTTGTGTATTGCTGTATTTGGCTGATACTGAGACCCAGCATAGACAGCACACTGTGTTTTCACTATCACTTGCCTTTCCATTCTCATCTAGCTTCAACACAAGTACTTCCACACTTTACCTTTGGTATTCCACTACTCAGTTAGCCTGATTTCCTCAACTTCGGTGACCTATGTGTCTGTAGCAACGGAAGCTACTTATACTTAAAACTTACATGCGGTCAGTATACTAGGTCAGGATAATATAGTAATACATGGCATACTGAGCAATTCAATATTATTGTTATAACTAAAAATAGGCAATACTACATGCCACCACTTTGTGCCGTAAGGTATTACCACCATGATACTGCAATATTGCCCTGGCTACTCTTGGGCATTGCTATGGCAATAAGCACATGCCCATACTAGTCTAGTTAATGATAGATCACTTTGTGCATTTAATGCCAAGAAAGTGCCAGTATGCATTATCAGATAGACCCCTTAAGTAAGAATTAGTTTGTGATGCTATATTTGTGTACCAATAAAAGAAAAATTTCAAAATATTTCAATCCACCATTTTTTACATCAAAATGCCCATTGCTTGTGCCACAATCGACAAGAGAAGCACAATACGAGGTATTATTCCTTTTGCACAGACCAAGAAAGAAAAGTAAAGTGGATTGCTGCCATCAAAAGAGATAAATGGCACCCCAGCAAGTATTCTAAAGTCTGTACTGACCATTTCAAGTATGGTAGGTAACCATTACTATTATTGTTCAGTTAGTTTTAATGTTTTAATGTGTCAAACAGGTAAACTATTTGTATTCCTAACTCATCCACATTATGCATCATCATTATTTACCTACCAAACAAGTAGTAATACCAAGTCAACAGAGGATTATTACTGGAGAGCTGTTAAGTGAAGCAAACAGGTTAATGAGAAAAAAATGTATTACTCCCCAGGTTACTAGTTTGCTTCAGGATGATATGCCTACTGTCCTTACCCAAACGACAGCTAATGATACTTTGTCTCAAGCTAAAGATGTACTACTGAGGCTGATTCAGCTCTCATTGATGGAGCATGTGATGTGGACCAATTGACAAGTGACTTCACTGCAAGCAACAATGAAGAAGAGGTATCACCTGCATTACTTTTGACAGGAGGATAACGATGAATTACCAATAGTGATGGAATCAAACGAAGAATTTCAATCACTTGATTTGATCGGTGATGACAACAATAATAACAGAACTGCTTTAACCCTGCAAAATAGTTGTAATGCAGAGGACATGGCAAGTACAATGACATTGCAAAAAGGAGATAATGATGAATTGCCAATAGCTGTGGAATCAAATGGAGAATTTCAATCACTTGACGACAGTACTGCTTGAGCATTATCAGGTGATGGAGCGGTATCAAGCACATTGATGTTGATGGAATCAAAAAAGGTACTTCAATAACTTGACAACAGTACTGCATTAACATCGTCAAAAAAAGATGGCATTGCTGACATTGATAATGAAGGATAAGATCTGGAATTGGAGACTGAATGCATTGCTAGATATGAAAATGAATTGACTGCAAAGGAGTTAGAAATAGGCGAACTGCAGGTCGAAAAAAAAAAGGTTCATCTAAGAGAATACCTATTTAATGGAACATTTACAAATGATGCAAGTCCAATTAAATCTGTCTTATCATCTCTTTTTCAAGCAGCATACAAAAAAAGAAAAAATCAGTGAAGTTATCCTCCAGAACAATGATACCAAAACCTGTTTTTACACAGGTCATCCTACACATGAATTGTTTGTGTGTATTTTTAAGCTAATTCAGCCAATAATGAAGACAAATTTCAGAGTTAAATTGTTCTCAATTATTAAATGAATTCCTTCTTGTTTTGATGAGACTTCGATTGGGTACCAGAAGGCTTCATACAACTAAAGGTAGAGTGAGTGGCATCTTCCATAAATGATGGATGTTCTGAGTGATGAACTAAAGTGCCTAATATCACGGCCTGATGATGAGAAACTTCATCAGTGCATGCCCCAGTGCTTCTAAAAGTACTGCTCAAGTGTGACATGTACTATAGACCTGCTTTAAAATATTTATTTAGATGCCAGCTGGATTTAGCTCTCAGGCAGCCTCATACAGTAACTTTAAGAAGCAAAACACTGTTAAGGTACTAATTGGGATTAAACCAACTGGGTCCATATTGTTCATATATCACAAGCTTGGGGTGGGCATATTTCCGATAGGGCAATAACAGCAAAGTCAGGGTTTTTAGATTTTCTCGTCTACTGATTCCACCCTTGACAAGGAAAAAAGCTTAATTGCCAGCACTGGAAGTTTAGAAAGCTCGTTAATTATCTCATGTCAGATTTTATGTGGAAATAGTAATTGGGCAATTAAGGAAGATATGCAAGATATTGCAGAACAGGTTACCAAATTGTTTAATTCAATGTCCTTCGGACAAATGTAAACTTAATTGTACAATTGATAAAACTTTAGTAGCTACTGCTGCATTAACTACCGTCTATCCAGAAATTTTTGCTGCAATTAAATTTTTACTCCATGCTTAATTTGCAAAAATAAAATATCATACAAATTAAGTTTTGTTAAAAACTTTACAAAGTAAAATTTTCCTTTTCGTATGATATAAATAACATAACGGTATTTATACCACGTGTTTCAACTTTCAAGCAAGTGTCTATAGAAAGAATATGTCTATTCTTCAGTACTACAAGCCTGTCTCTAAGGGATACAATGACGTTCCTGATCCTCGTGGCTCTTTATCTATATCTGTGCCTTCCTCTGCTATAGCAGCTGCCAACAAAGAAGTGCTGGAAATGAAAGTGGATAAGGCCAAGAAACGGCGATCTAAACGTGGCCATTACTTTAGTTATACTGCTAAACAGAGGGCTGAAATAGGAAAATATGCTTCTCTAAATGGAACCCAAGCTGCAAAAATAAAGTACAGTAGAGAGTTGCAGATTACTATTGAGAGCACAGTAAGGAAGTTCAAAAAATTGTATAAGGTGGAGTTGGCAAAGAGTAGGATCAACATAAACAGCTTACCTGTGACTGAATTAAGCTTGAAGAAACGAGGAAGGCCATTGTTGTTAGGAGATCGTTTAGATGAAATGGTGAAACGTTATATTGCTGATACTAGGAAAGTTGGTGGTACAATTGGCATTGATACAGTTCGTGCTGGAGCTAGAGGAATATTGCTGAACCTTGATCAAAGTAAACTAGC
>NW_003546422.1:36481-40336 GCF_000090795.2 Amphimedon queenslandica | reverse complement strand
TCCAATCCTTGCTTCCCACATAGTATGAAAGACATGGTAGCCACGAATACAGCAAGGAAAGCTCCATGTGCAACTCATCTTCTGAAGTCTCATAGGAAGGTAGGCGTGTGCAAGAAATTAAATTATTAACGTTAATTAATATTTGATGTCATTTAATTTGTGCGTTTATTGGAAATCGTAAAATTTTTGTTTCGCTACAATTTTCTAAATCAAAAATTTATACTGATACTAATTTCCGGATAGACGGTAATTTATCAGATTCTGTCACAACATGAATTTATTTTCATTGTAGGATTTTGTTTTGTCAGTACATTCTTATTTTATCTACTTTATCATTACATCACTGACATTTTTGTGATTAATAAGTTGATAATAATAACTTTAAATAAAGTTAATTGGGGCGAGCCTGAGCTCACCCCACTAAGGCAAGAAAATATCTGTTTGTATGTACAGCATAGGGTCATCAAATTATTATTAAAGTTAAACGGCCTAATCTTCATTAAAAGTAGGTGTGGTCACAATGATAAAATGGTGGCTATAAGCAAGTCTGAACTTATTTTGCAGCAAACATTTAGCAAGATAAGGTTAAATTGCTGTCTAAAACTTCTCTAGCAAGAATAAAGGTTGGGAAATTATATATACAGTCTTTTCCTTGGTATAAAGGATTCTGCTAAAGCAAATGCAAGCGAGGAAGCTGCAAGTATCAAGAGATCCGCTATTCTAGGTGATGTTTCTTCTGTAGCTAGGTTAACAAAGCAAATGTACAAACTGCAAATATGATTTGTTTAGTGACTGCTTCTAACTATAAGCAAGATGACTGCAACAACATACTGAATTTAGAAGTGCAATTGCTTTGCTATAGCTAAAACAGATCATACCGCACATAATCTATAGCTTACTTACAGGCTCGCCCCTTTAATGTTTTACATTCTTCTAGTTAATATAAATTTTGACTTAGGAAGAGTACAATTTTCGAAATAATTACATTACACAACTATTGAGTACAATTTAGACTATAATATTTTCCAACTGGTGTAGATGACGGCCAACACACCAGTTTCTCCTTTTCGACAAATACAAAATAAATCTTATCTTTTCTTCTCTTTCGATGGTGACTGTGCAGATCAAGTAGTCTGTAAATTGTGAGTTAATAACTCAGGCAACAGGTATTCACAAAAACATTTCTCAAAGTGAAAAGCATGATCATTGATGTAGCTCTTAGCACACATTACTCTCTCCAGAAATAAACATTTTTTGTCCAACTGAAAAATCGCAAAATCACAATTTCAGTATGCCCATTTGTCCCTGTACTTGATAGTAATACTTATGCTTTAGAGATGAAGCCACTTTTTCATTTTCATTCCTCAAAAAATAGTCTTGATCAATTACAGCAATTGCACTACCTTGAGGCATACTTCAATACCTATAGGTGCACTTTACTTCTACCAAACCTTCACAACAATCACACGACACTAGGCCGTCTGGAATACCTCCAAGAAAGGGAATTCATGACTTAAAACAAGGCCAGAGTTTATAATTTTAAAATTCCTATGCTTGTCCATCATTTTGTCCTTGTATGCAAATAATCCATTGTCCTCATTGTCTAAGAGCAGGGAAACCTTGACTTACAGCATAATATTGCATAATGGACTTAACCAGGGACGTTGGGTAACTTTTGCCTTGGTGTCTCAAAACTTCATATAAAAGAAGCTATTATGGGACCTTTTCCGTACTCGTGCAACAGTAATGAGTTGCTCTGAGCTCTAGTTACTCTTTCTAGATAGGCAACCTCTTTTTAGTGACTTTTAGTTATTGAAACGTATTAAAACAAATTTGATCGAGTTACTGTTTTGCAACTGTCCAACATTTAGAGTCATACAAACTCTCAAGTGAAATGAGAAGGTCTGTAACATGACGCAAGTTGATTGTTTGAAACCTGGTAATACTGAAAATAATGCAGCACTTGGAGCACACTCATACAACTTGTTGAAAACATCCTGTGGCTTTAACATTGGCTTCTCTGGAACAACAGTCATATGCCAGCCGGGTTGTGTTCAAGCAATTGAGCTTCCTGAGAACATTTGTGATTTGACTGGTCAAAAATGAACAGATCAACAGCTTTCGTTGCTTCAACCAAAACAAACAAATAATCATTCATAATAGCAAGGAAATTATTACTTTTTTAGAAAAAGCTTGATTCCAGACACAAGGTAAGAAGGTATAACTATTAGTAGCTATATCTAAGCGCAAACAAGAAGCAACTTTAAATAAGACACCTGCGACATGCAAACAGACTTCACTAAATCTATCAATTATGTAACAAGTCATTTGTTAAAAATTTACCCAGCCATACATGTACAGTGACCACAAATCACAACTCATGTCTCCTTTACAACACCAACCCATGCTTTATGATCAACATTTATTCTCTGAGATGCCATTACGTTTCCCTTCAGCACACAGTTACTACTTTCTAGTATACATCTCAAAACAGTCTTTACAAATGAAATCAAGTAATTAATGTTAACTGTGCTAGTTCAGGCCTATGCATGACTGTCTCACCCTAAATAGTAGCTATACTCATCAAGACTCATGCATGCTTTCATTGCTTCTCTGCTAGAAGGGCCTGGAGGTACAATGTACTTATAAATATCTCCATGGGCAACCTGAGGCAACAATGAGACATCATCCTTATTTTTAATGTCAGGAATTTCATAAGGCTTTGTTAAAACAACTTCCTTCTGTCCACTTTTCCATATACAACAGATAGATCCTAGTTATATCGAGTCTCTATATACACAACAGAAGCCGTTCTTTAGATTTAAGCTTATTTTTCATTCAAAACTACTGTTCTTTGATGTAAAAGATGGCGTCTGTGTGGGTGGGGTTAATTTGGGTGTGGCCAATGAGTGACGCAATGTGACACGTTTGATTTTAAATTAATATGGTACAATTTTTGCCTATACACTCTGTGGCTTTATATAGGAATGCTAAACGAAACATTAAAGATGCAAGCCTAAGCAAGCTATAAATTAGGTTCTGTATGATCTACATGTATGAGCAAGCAAAGTAATTGCACAGGTCTAAACACAATACATTGCTGCAGTCATCTTGCTTAAATTTTGTCTATGCCTTCAAGAATCTCAGCGGCAATTAAAGTTATCTTGCTTATAGTTAGAAGCAGTCAAAGATTATACATCTGCTTTGTCAACCTAGTAGAGAAGAAACATCATCTACAATACACCTCATGATGCGGCCAGCTACAGTACATGCAGCATTCTTACTTGCACTAAACTTTTAAAAGTCCTTTATAAAAGATTGTAGAGACCACCCAGAGTGAGAATCGCTTACATATGACAACATTAGAACATACAATAGTAGGTGTGGCCTTGCGCTGTCCGCCATTTTGGTTGGCAAAATTGCCAACAATGGATGCTATATATGAGCAAAAAGTATCCCTTCTCTTTCAATCCAGCAACAAATTGATTGATCCTTTCAAGCTCCCAGAAGAGGAGTTGCTATACTATATCCCAGTTCAGTTTGAGACGGAAGTAGAAGCAGCTGCATGGAATTCGAAAAATGTAGCTACGTCACAAAATGACGTATTATAATGATATTCATAGAGGAATGGAGGCTGTGTTGTTTCACTCTTAAAACAGTCTTGCTGTTACTGATAAGCAGTACGATAGCTGCTGGAGTCAACTAGTTTTCATAAAGGCCATTATTATCAGAAAATCTTGATCTATTAGCTTTTTAAAAGAAGAATTATCAGTTTGGGCGCTTGACTACATGTGCTTATGTAAACTGTGACATCATAAAACGTCATTGCGGTTAGCTTTGGTATGCCATTGGGTT
>NW_003546422.1:34229-36081 GCF_000090795.2 Amphimedon queenslandica | reverse complement strand
ATATCAAAGCTAACCGCAATGACGTTTTATGATGTCATGGTTTACATAAGCACATGTAGTTGAGCGCCCAAAGTCGCCCAATTGGGCGACTAAGAACCTGTGAAAGTTTCATCCTTATCTCGCTTTCCTATAAAAAGTTATTCCAGTTTTTCTTGTCCCAAACTCAACTGGGATATAGTATAGATGACCCTGGCATGTGGCTCCTATTGAGTTTGGCCAAATACAGACCTATTGAATTGAATCTCCTAGTAAGTTTATTAAAAAAAGTTAAGGAATTACAAGAATTTACTGTCACACAATTATGATATCAGGTAAGTTCTTGGTCATTGTACTGTTTCACAACTGCTTTTCATGCTCGGTGGTCGGGTCCAAACAGTGTTTATGTTCAGTATTCTTGACACAACTAATTGTATCTTGAAGGCCAAACTGAAACCATCACAGAGGCTAAGTGATAAGCTTGGGTAGAAGAGAGACAGAAGCATAGCGTATTTCCTTAAATAAAAGCCTGGGCGTCTATTTCCTAAAATGGTATTTGGATCTCGAAAAGATATATAAAAAAAATTCACCCCAGAGCGGGATTCGAACCCGTAACCTCATGCTTTTGACTTCTGGAATGTCAGACATTATCCACTAGACTACTAAGTCACTCTTAGGCTTGTGTTGCGTATTTATAATATAATTCTATTGCTACCCCGGCGTTTATCCAAATGCGGCTTCTATTTAAGGATTTATGGTACCTTTTGCCAATTGTACTTGTATGGCAGGGTGAATTTATACATGCATTTTGTTTCAAGATGAGTATATCATATTGCTTAAGCTGCGGTGAGACATCTTCACATGTTGCCAGACATTGCATCATGTATTGCAGTATCATGTATTATGTATATACATCTACTATTAGAACCATGTCATGTATATACATGTATGATATCTCGATACTTTCATGTATACACAGATATTTTGGTTGGGACTCAATACTTGCTCATGTAACATCTTTAGATGTTTCAATAGATTTCGCTTTGTTGTTAGAGAATACTTGTAGGACTTTTTACATAGTTTACATTTTACATGGCACTGATTAGCTTGAGAGGGCCTTAAGGAAGGAATGTCGAAGAAGTCAGAGTAATTTACAGCTGCCATTTTAGATCACGTGGTAGTAGTTAGTACTAGTTATTACTAGAAAATTAATGGGTGTGGTTTTCGGTTATGCAATATGCATCTACCGTGTATTTATTTGATTTTTATCATGTATATACATATATATACTTTTTATTTAAATATTTGTATAAATATTCATGTATTGTGTGTACACATGCAATGTCTGCATGTTACATCAATTTTATTGAAAGTAGAAGCATATCATATACTTGAAATTGCTAAGCAGACCTGCACTTCACTTCCTTGTGTTTGGAACCATGCAGGCCACAAAAACGTAAGTCAGTTTATTCAGTTGTGACAAGACTGAATGTTTATATCTGTTACTTATGTAGGTTCAACCATCTTGCATTCACAACATATGTTTCTTCAAGCCAAAGCATGGAAAATCTGAAGATAAAAACATGAACAACAGATTAAAGAGAAAGCACCACTAAACACAGACAGGGAAAAGTTGGACACAATTACATTGTTCAGAGCAATAAATGCTTGCTCTTCAAAATGCTCTACTTTCACAGTCCTTCCAGGCTATGGTGCCATGGTAGAGAGCCGTTTATCTACAACTGATGACGTTAATCTACCAAAGCAATTGTACCACATATACAAGCCAAACTACAATGCATTTTCATCAAGTGAACTGGATCAATTAGTTACAAATACTGTATTTCCTCAAATAGAAGCCAGGGCATCTACTTCT
>NW_003546422.1:18135-34176 GCF_000090795.2 Amphimedon queenslandica | reverse complement strand
GAAAAATTTTTTTTTAATAAAACTTGAGCCAAGACCACAATTTGAACCTGGAACCTCAAGCAAGTGACTTTAGGAAGCTTGCAAAGTATCTAAAGGCATCCATGTGGGTGAAAGGCTAGATTAGCATATTTAGAGTTCCATTTTATTGCTACCCAACATTTATTTGCACCAGGCTTCTATATATAAGCATATCAACTAGGACTAAAGGAAATTTGTATGTGTGGTTAGAACACAGGAGAGGACTGATCACAGCTTCCCACTTGCACTCGGTGTTGCACTACTTAAAAAGAGCTACCCTTCAGCTATACTAAACAAAATATTGCAATATTCAGGCCCAAATCAAGATATTCCCACTTTAGAATGGGGAAGGGTACATGAGGCAGATGCTTATCAATAATATGTAAATTTTATAAGTGATAACTAAGATGTCACAGTAAGAAAATGAGGATTACTTATCAATCCACAATATCTCTTCTTGGGGACAAGTCCAGATAGTATTGTTTCATGCAGCTGCAGTGACAATGGTTTATTAGAGATGAAATGTTCCTTTAGGTATAAGCCAACTGAAGATGAGGCTGTAGATGATGGAAATTACTGTCTGAAACGAAACACAAATGGTAAAGTTTGATTGTCTATATCCCATTTATATTTCGATCAGATTGAAGGTCAGATAGTTGTCTCAGTTCAAGTATTGTGACTTTATCTGTTGGACTAATGAAAGGATATTCATTGAAAGGGTTTACTTGGATGAAGAATACAAAAAGGAAAACTTTCCCAAATTGAAACAATTCTTTCTGCAGTTTTTGTTACCTGAACTATTGACCCATAGTCAAGAAAACTCAGGATCCACAAGTATGTTTGTATCTACATCTAATGCCATACCAATTACAAGCACATCTGCTGTACAAGTACAACATACAAGCTCCCAAAGACGTCATGAAGAGGTAGAAACCAGTTCCTAGGACAATTTGTACTGCATCTGTAAGACGGATTGACCAAGACATATGATTGTGTCTTACAGCCTCTCATGCAAAGTGGAATGATTTCACTATGCATGTGCCAATATCAAGCAAGCCCCTAAAGGAGCCTGGTTTTGCCTGGATTGCAAATAATCAATTTTACTGCAATATATATTAATTTAATATATATTCTTCATTACTTTCGAATGAAATTGATTTATGATTGTTAAATGCAAGGAATTATTTTTTAATGACAACAAATCCTGACAAGTTATTCAATGCAGCAGTAACAATTAGAATCCTATCAATTAGTCTTACCATTATGATCAGGATGTTTTATGGTAGTCTTTGGTAATTTGCTGTACTAGTTTGTATTTCTTTCTCAAATGTCCTATGACTCTCTCAAAATGTATCCTCACCCTAGCTAAACGTCTGGTAAACTCAACCTCCCGTGTTGATAGTTGCTTTTTTCCTCTTGAAAAAGCAGGAATCAGTAATTCTGCACCACACATTGCCAAATCATCCCCAAAGTTCAACCCATGATCAGCCATAATTTGATCACTAGTGCACTTTCTTGCATAATTACTTTATCTGACATACACCCACCTCAGACTTCAGATATAAAACAAAACAAACCTGTTGAAGCTATTTCTATCAACACTTTTACTGTATTACGATTCTTGTAGTTGCTATAGGTTTGTGCTCTTCATGTTGGTCTTTGAATAAACACTTCAAAGCAATCAATGACACAACAAACCTTTGAGAAATGCTTCCTGAAGACCTGAGGCATATTCAGAATGAGTTGCTCCTTATCTGGCCAAGCTACATGTGGTTTTAATTCAGTGATCATAACATCAATCCATCTTTAAAATTTCGTCTGATGACAAACCAGTCCTGTACCAAACATCCTGGTAAGGAACGCCAAGTTGCAGCTTAAAGAGAGCAAAAAACTCATCAATTAGTAGTAGTCTTGTATGTCCAACCAGTGAATTTATAGTGTAGAGTGCAAATTTCCAACATTTTGGTAATAAGCCAACCTACCAATACCAAACTTAAGTTTTTAGTGTGCCACTTTGTTCTGGACAATCCAAAATTTGGTTCTCAGTTTGATTTCTTGTCATTAGCCAATTAAAGCAGTTACTTTTCGCCGCCATTTTGTCCTTTAAAGACTAAAGTTTGGATTTTAATTGTCGTACCATATGCATGCCAAACGTAAAGAAATCATGCCACAACTCACAAGACTAAAGAATAATAGCATGCATGCGCACACCTATGCTGCGCACGTGCCAAGAGTCGTCTTTCTCTATTTATCGTCTTTAATGTTCCAGGGCTCTCTGTCTCAGGCTAGAAGCAGACGCTTTTCTCGCGTATGCGTAATAAAACCTGGTGGCTCATTCTAGTAGCAGGTGCTCTTTATCTCTATTTTTTACTGCGTAGCTATGTCTGACATCGACACCGCAGCTGGCAATGCCTTCAGTCTCCCCAGCCCCTCAGGTAGCACTCCTTTCATTCCTCCCTTCCCGCATGCTTCAATTTCTTCAACACCAAGATCCATGACACCTTTGTCAACTGATGAGTCTTTTCTCAGAAGTTCGAAAGCGGCACTGCCATCTTATGGTAGGAGTGCAGTTTGGAGGTATTTCAAAAAGGTGATAGACAAAAGAGGAGAGAGTCATGTCTGTATTGTGCCAGTGCCTGGGCCAAATGGAAAATCTCAGCCCTGTGGAGAGAGAAAAGGTACTAATTACTCACTGAATTGTGAGTAACTCTCAAAATGATTAAGTCAGTAACTTTAACTTATAAACCTATACCAATAGTACCTAGTACCTAAAGCTAATACTAAATTTTGTAGGCAAACATATCACTCAATGCAAGAGGCACTTAGAGCTTAATCATCCATTGGCATACGAAGATATGCTTAGAGAGGATTATGCTAAAAAGAAGGAGAGGGACGATGCCTATATGACGAAAGCTATCAAGAAAAAGTCTAACCAGCCAAAAGAAATGATGACAAAGACAAGTATTATTGTTACTATAATTAATTATTAAAATTAATGAATAATAATTATTATGTGTTGCAAAAGAGGTTAAGGAAAAAGACAAGTATTTTAGAGGGTCTGCAGAGCAAAAAGCACTAGACAGGACAGTGGACAAGTATATTGGGGAAACCAATGCTCCTTACAGTACTGCGAACAACAAGTACTTTCAGATCATGCTTCAGTCATTTCAGCTAAGGTATGTACTATGTAATGCAAATATTAAATTTTTAATGTATATCTTATACTTCATTTTACAATGGTGTTGATCAATACGACAATAAAAGTCTCTTGTATGGGTTGTGCTGTGGTGTGGACTGTTGCTAATTTTTGAAACTATTTCATAGTCTTAGCCTATACTCCTATTACCAAATCAGTGCTGTATTAGTCACAAAATAGCATTTATGGCATATTGCATCTTTTGTGTTGGTAATTGAATTTGAAATTAATCATGAAATGTTGCTAGTCATTACTCCTTTAACAATTACATGAACATATTGTTTGTTGATTGAGATTTGTACGTAATTATTACTGCATATTTGTTGGAAAATATTGGGACATTGTTCACACTATTTTACTTGTCTTTGCATAGGTATCTTATTCCAAGCCGTTCTCGCCTCATTTGTGAAATTTCTGATATTCCACGGGCCATGAAGGGCTAGATACAGATAAGCATGAGTAGTGCATGGAAGATAAATTTTTGTGCTGACATCTGGAGTAAAAAGGGACTGACCTCCTCCTATCTTGGGATAACTGCACATTATTATTCTACTGTTAACCAGTGTATTGAACATCCAGCTCTTGCTGTTCAAGAAATTCCTCATCCCCACACAGGTTTGTGATGCATATACTGTTACTGTACAGCCCTGTACAGTATATACTGTCCACTGGTTAATTTTAAACTATGTTTGATTTTAGGACAGTCTATATGTGACCTGACCTACCAAAAAATAAATGACTGGGGCATACCACTGAACAAAGTCTAATTTGTGATAACAGGTAACGGGAGTAATATGGTAAAGGCCTTTAAGTCTGATCTAGCCCTTAGCGAGATAGAAGTGGATAAAGGTGCAGACATAGATGACAATGAATCTGATCACAAACCTGATCACGAACCTAGGAAGGACGATGGCGATTACAACGACAATGACAACGACGATGTCCAATTGCATGACGAGTTAGAGCCTGAGGGAGAGGCAGTACTAGAATTTGAAACAGAGGAACATACTCACAACACCATCTAAAGGATTGAAGAGATTGAGCTACTTTAGCCACACACTGCAGCTAGTTGTTGCTGCTTTTAATAAAGATAAAGCATGTCGTAACCTACTGTCAAAAGCTTATAAGATAGTAAAGCAGGTGTCTATGTCGGGAAAAGCCACTGCGGCACTTATAGCGAAAGCTGGAAAAAAGCTTGTTTCTAACAGTGTTACAAGATGGTCAAGAGCCTATCTCGTTGTCTCCCGCCTTCTCGAAGTTAAGGATGACCTTATGATAATACTAGTGCCGCACGGCTTGACTCTACTGCAGCCAACTGAATGGACAAAGTTAGAACATATCAAAGCCCTTCCTTCAAAATTTGCAGAGCACACAAATGTGGCAGGTGGTGAACAGTACCCGACACTGCCATTAGTAATACCAGCCTATAGAGACTTGCTATTACATCTGCAATCAATGGAAAAAGTCCCTTACCTTAAGAATGTGGCCAAAATATTGTTGAGTGAGCTGAATAGACGCCTCAGCAAATTAACTAATCCTGACCACCCAGATCATGATCCAGTATACATGGTTGCAACCTTATTTGATTTAAGATTTAAATTGTCCTTTACTGAAAGTCCAACAGCACATGCGAAAAAGGAGTGTCTCAAGTTATTAGGTGAATACAAATCAGGAGATGATACTGAAAGTGAAGTAACCCAGCCTATTCCTCCTGATGATGATAAAGCACCAGCGAAACAGTATGCTTATGATCATGTTTATAACGAAATGAAGAGAAAGGTTACAAATATGAAGAACTTAAAACGTAAGAATCAAAAGCTACCTGAGTTACAATTGGATGGATATCTGCAGAGCACGTCTGATCTTCTACCACCACAAGACAGTGATCCTCTTGCATACTGGATTAATTCTTCTCACACAATTTTGGAACTATTCGCAATAGATATGCTGTCTGCACCATCACCATCTGCTCCAGTAGAACGCACAGTTTCAGCTGCCAGAATAGCAACATCGGGATGCAGAAATAGGTTGGCCAAGGATAAATTAGAGAATGAAGTTTTGCTCAAAAAAAATGAATAGTATTTTGCTTACAATTACTAGAGTAGTGTCAGTGTGTGAATGAATCATAACTAACAGGACATCATTGCAAAATAGTTCATTCAAATTGTAACATAATTCACTTAAAATGAATTGTGAAATATTAAATTGAAAAGAATTTTCCAACAATTAATTTTAAAAAATTAAACATAGATTGAGGGAGAAGGGAGGAATGAAGCATTTAAGGAGAATTTCAATTGACTGTGAGGACTCGGCTGAGTTTTGCTACAAGGTTCCATACCTTCTAAGTTGAGCATGACCATGAAGTAAATCTGTAGTGTAGCTGTGTAGGCCTAATATAATATTATATAATCAGTCTTACTGAAAAGTTTTCAAATGGGATGGAATGACAGTGGTTTGGTTGTCTTCAGTTATGACTGGTACCAACTAAACTTAAGTAAGCAGTAAATTTCTTTGGCTTCAACAATTTGTCAAAGTTTCTTTAAAAAACCAGACTTCCTGTGACTTTACGTTATGTGCCTAATCAGTACTGACAAGTCTAATTAGTAGACAGGAAGAGATTTTTCTCGCAAATAATTATTGTAGTAAGTTGAAAGGAGTTATAGACATTTGAACTGAATCAAGTCCGGTGTAGAAGGATGTCTTCCTATCATTGTTAGTAATGAAACTAGCTCCGAAGATGCCTTTCTCAAGTTTAGACTGCATTAGTGGCACTTATTAAACTCCATGAGCCAACTCTAGACACTGGATGATGGTCAGTAAGCAGTAGCAATATTGCTGTAATCAATAAATACAGCAGTTTTTGGAGAATAAGCTCTTTTCACGATCGCTCCATAGACAACCATTAGAAGTAGGACTCCAAAATGGCGGTAGCAAAATTTTACTTTATTTATGGCATCACAATGAATATACTTAAAATTCTATGAATCTACTTAGCACCAACTGGTCAATAGGAACATTTAAATACCAGGGCTTACCCCATTCAAGTGACAAATTAACCAGTGGGCATAAATAAAAAGCTATCAAATCTGGAGGTAACTTGCTGAAGTAGAGCCCAGCAAATGAACCAAGCATTTACCAGAATCAGTAACTGCATAAATTTTGAAGACCATTTTCTTGCTATGGATATCTTTAACTCTGTGAAAGTTGTTTTTTTGAAATTACAGTACCGTGCAAAAAAAAGCTAAGTACAGCACAGTAGTACACAGGTAGTTATAGGTAGTTATTTTACTATGCCACTATTTGTTATTCTTCGCTGCGCTACGACTAGGAAGTACTGTGGCACCGCACAGTCACATATTCTGTAGCAGAAAACACTCACGCGCTCTAGAGGCTCTCAAAGGACTTAAGGATAGTTCATCTCTACTGCCTCTCTCCTTTTAAAAGCCCACTTAGGAGGTTCTTTGCTCGATTCTACCACAAGATACTGTCATGCTGCTGACCATGTGCACTACTACTACTGGTAACTTTGCACATGCACAACAAAGGAGCAGCGAACTACATACGCAGCAGTAGAGTACCTACTTAGCTTTTTTTGCACTGTACTGTAATTCTGTATAGTCAAAGAAAGTGTTACAATCATATGAGTGATATCAGTAGGTATTCTCACAAACTGATTCATGGACAAGTATTGTTCCTGCCGATTGCATAGGCAACAGTGCAAGGAAACAAAACGAAAAAACATATACAAAAGGCTCATTCGATTATCCATTGAAAAAAACACCATCTCTTGTTGATCTCCCACACTAACAACTGGTGCTGAAAAAACAGTTGCCCCTATACCTTCCAAATGTAGCTTCCTACAGAGGATATTGAGAGTCTTGTGAAGATAGCTAAAGCGACAATCCTTCTTATCTAAGAAATTGCATAACACACAGTTGTCTCGAGAGATTCTATAGAGGCCAGAAAGATTGCTCTTCCTGGGAGGATATGGGTCCCCAGACTCTCGGCAACCCTCCATTACGAACTTGCTCAATAATTCACTTAAGCACTTGTGGGTCGTTACATGACAGGAGAGCACAAAGAACAGCCTCAGATGGATCCTCCATCATGGCTCAAAACTGAACCCAAGGGTACATGCTCTTTTTGGCCCATTCATTGACACTAAGGGTGTTTCTTGAAACAACTTCATGAAAAGCGAAATCTAGAGCATCTACAGAATAGTACAGAAAGCACTTGCCCCCACCTGTTGCTAGCACAACAGAATTTTTCTTTCTTTCTCAATCGAGCTGCTGCTGTCCGCCATTAGCCACATGATAATCTTTGCTACAAGTCTTCATTAAAACAGTTACAACATGGGGCAGCATGTATTATCGGATTTATAAGCACTTCCTTCTGGCCTCATTGACAAAAATAGCGCACTCAGGCCCTGTACTAATTTTGACAACCTAACCAGAAGCTCAATCTGGGAATAAACACCATCCTAAGTGTTAACTACCATATAGCGCTTTAAATAGGCAGAGTTTTATTTTGGCAATTGGTGGTTTGCAAGCAGAATTGCCAATATTAAAACCACCAATTATTAATGAGCATGCTCAGTAATGCACGTATACACAAAAAATCGCCAAAATAAAAAACCGCCAATAACAATTTTATAGTAAAATTGCCAAAATAAAGCGCTACATGGTATTACTTATCATACTGGTTCCATAATGCCACACACAATATATTATACATATTGTGCTACACGCACTATTTCAAGTATTGAGTAATTAAGCCACTGCTTCATCTGAAAAATGCAATACCACCCAGGGCTAAAATAATAATCATGCATGATAAATGAAAAGGTAATTATGTATCTCTATTGATGTTAATTAACACATACTTACTGAGCATTTCCCATGAACTGTGCCATATTGGCATATATTCTTAAGTCCACAATTGACACTGCAAAAACAATTTCAGCTGTAACTGTATCACTTGTATTATATAATAAATCAAGATCTACAACAAAAAAAGAACATTAACAATTATACAAATACATAAATAAATACAAATATTACACTCTACCCTGCACAATTTCAAACTACAAGTCAGACTGCTCCACTTAAGGTGAAAAAAAGACTGATACCACCACAGAAATAATTTTTATTTACACATACATTAACCTCTTTGTAAGTATCATTGTAAATTGGTCTACATTGTAACTAGTATATACACATTATTATTCATTAGGAGATTTATATGTATGTACATGTGTATTCTGTGACTTAATTCATGAATTGCCTACCCATATAAAAAAACAAGACACCAAAGGTGCGTGGCCTCGCCTCTAAAGCTGCTTGGGAGGTGTTATGCTTAGATAGCCTAAGCCAGTATATATAAATGATATAGATCAAAAGTGCTGACAGACTAAGCACTAAGCATATATCACTTATTTATACACTATATTTATACTTACTGCACTGACTTTCATTTTAAAAACAACATCATAGATTTCAAAACCACAGCTTTTGTTGTGGCCACAATCTATCAAAAACATGCTATGCAAAAAAATTAGAAAGTGTGCTTTTGAGGTTGTGCTTTCGTGCTTTTATCATAACAGCTAGCTTCCTAGCTGCAGTTACACTTGCTCTTGCATGCTTGCAGAAGTGGCAAGCTCCAGGGCCAACTCCCAGCTTGGTCCTGCTTGGAGGCATGGCATTAATCATCAATAATGCAGCAAGACCATGTGAGAGGGAAGCTTCAGCTTTTTTCTCTTCTTCTAAGCGCTATATGATGTTAAAATGGCACAAATACTGTTGCTTAGATAGACTGAGTGACTTAAGAGAGTTTAGAATCCTTAGACTAGCCATGGACTAGCGAACTGCTGCTACAGCACTTCACTCGGGATGAAATTCGAGTAGCTATAACTCACCAAAAAGAAAGATTTAAAGAGTTCCACACATATTAAATGAATAAATAGTCTAAATCTACTGGGAAAGAGTCTCATTTACCTTCAGAGTACTACCGCTATTGCTGGGTATTTTCTCGAGAGTTAAAAAGCTTGTACTACCTAAAGCTGCTATCAAAACATCTCGAAGCAGTAAAGCAAGACTTTTCCTAACAGAAGAGAAGCTCTCACAGGTTTAGAGTACACAATTGTAAAGATATACATTCTCAAAGATAAAATATAGCACACAGAATGAATGAACGAGAGCACTAAAGTGCATACCCTCGCCACAGTCTGTGTGTAACAATTTTAATAAATTAAGAGAAAAATAATTAGTGAAAGTTTTGACACAGAAAAGAAGCTTCAGCATGTAAAAACTTAGTGAATGTTTTGAGACAGTGAATTTTTTGTTTTTTAGACAGAGAAGAAGCTCCAGCATGCTTCCTGCACTGCTGCAGCAATGTAAAGGTGTGGCTCCAATGAAGGTGTGGCTCAATCAAGCCATGCTCCACCCGCACACACAGTAATGGTGGCACATGGCTCCAAGTGGTGAAGAAAGCTTTAGTTTTTCTCGACTTTTAAACAGTTTAGCATACATTTGTTAGGCTCTATTTGTTGCATACAAACGTCTATTGAGCCCCTGATGTTTAAAGACTCTGGCCGCTACTTCGGGAGAAGAGAGCCTCGTGTAAACTCACAAAAGTATGACTTTTTGGGCTACCATATCTTTAAAACAAAGATGATTAGAGCAATTTCTCTCATATTAATGAAAGATGAGACTTTGCTTTATTATTTTATCTGCCCAGTTGCTCTTTTGCTCACACTATGAAAAAGTTGTCGGGGAACCGACCTACGTTTGGCGACTTTGCCAGCTTCTTTTTCCACGGAAAAGAAAAATATAGCATTCCCAAGACGGAGAATAACTTTTTCTAGAGCCAGTGTTGATTATAAGACTCTCCAGGACTAGACAAGAAAGCAGTGTCAGCTCAAAAGTGGAGGCCAAGCGAACACACACACACAGACAGGACGACTGCTTTACCCTCCCTTCCACGCCTACGCATGGGCTCGGGTAATGACAGACAGACAAACCAAGTACCTAGTCCTCGCCTACACAAAGCTGTGCGAGGCCAACAAGGTTGCAGCATAGTTGTGGCAACCTTGTACCAAGGTTGTTATTACTAGGTGGCCACAAGGCCCACCACCTTGTAAAAACCATGGAATTGACAAGTTTTCCACTTTGTGTCAACCTTGTAACAACCTTGTGACAACCTTGTCAAAATTTACAATAAATTCAATAAAATAACTATAATCTGAAGGACTATCAACACAAAATTAATATTCTCATCCTAATCCCATATAGTTTGAATTGATTTCTAGATACTTTCTGTATCTATAATAATTTTATATGTAGCTAATGTATAAAGATGTGGATGTGCATTAATGTTATCTTTATTGATTTATCAAAGGGCTGGCCAATGGTCTCCTTATATATGGTAGCAATAGCTTCATATCATCGTGGGGCGCACTTAATGAAACCTCACTTTCCTGTCAACCTTCGGACAACCTTGTCACAAGGTTGCTATGTTTGTAACACGTTAGTCACAAATTCAGCACTTTTATACAAGGATGTCACCAGGTTGCTGACAACTTTATCACATTTGTACAAGGTTGTTACCAGGTTGCTACAACCTTGCAAGGTTGTGAACTGGTTGTAACAAGCTTGTAGTAAGATTGAAATTTCTATATATAACTAAGCATTACTTAGCAATGCAATACAAAACAAAACTTTAAGAAAGTGAGAGTCACCAGATAAAACTAAAAATGGTAATCAACACATGAAAAGAAGTCAAAGTATTCTAAAAGATAACATTTTTGTCAAATAATGGCAGTCAGTAATCACAGGATGACAGGACTACTGGACTGCACTTTCAATTTTTATGACTATTATGATAAATAATAATCATTTTAAAAGCTAATCCCAAATTAATTATAATGAAATAATTACAGTGAAACTTGTTTTAATGACCACTTGTATATAAAGACCACTCTTCTATTGCGACCAGATCATTTGGTCCCACCCATTTACTCATTAGACTGCATAGTAACTTGTCCCTCTAATGCATCCACCTGTCTATTCCGTTATCCGACCGCTTCTTTAGGTCCCTTGTCCATAGGCTTCCATACAAATTCCCTTTTATAGTGACCAGTGGGTGCAACCAGTCAATCAATTGATTGGCCACACCTACTAGATAATTAAATGACCAACCACTTCTACTAGATTTACTATGTTATGCATGCTTTGATTATTCTTTCTCTTTTATGCATTCTAATCATTTTTGACATCAATATAACGTAGCATAATAGTATTTTCAGCTTCTCGATGTATAGAGTCTGTCCATACATAATATAAACACATAGGACTTCACTGCCAAGCTGAACACCACAGATAACAGGTCTTCCAGTATTTTTACAAACAGCACTGTGTCCAGGTTTAATTAGAAAATAATTAAAAACTTTGCTCAAAGATAAAGAACGTGACCAACAACATTATCGTCTTTCATGATAGCAACCGCATATATCTGTCTTGTTCATTGTTGATTTCACGACTCAAACCTAGTTCAACTTCCAACACAGGAGTCCAAATGTGACGGTATACATGATAACCACAAAAGTGAGACTGTAACTCAAAAGAAGAGAGCGCTAATACAGCTATAGCCAGCCAAAGACAAGCAGCAGTCGATATGAGGTGGTTACGTGGTGTCAACTTACTGTTCCAGCTACAAATAGCAAATATGGCCACCGCATCTGTCAAGAGAAACAAGTTGTTTTTGAAGAGAAGGATCAAGGTCCTTCATTACATCAATAGAAACCCTGGTTGTGGAGCAAACAAAGTAGCAACGGTTCTTGATTGTGGAAAGACTCAGATTCAATCAATCATTAAAAGTAAAATCTCAATAAGGAGCCAGTTTAAACTTATGAACTGTTCTCAAGACACTAAAAGAGTTCATAAAGCCACTTTCCCAAATATAAATTAAGCCGTTTACAAATGGTACAGTTTAGTTAGACAAAGAAACATAACAGTTTCTGGGCCATTGTGGAAAGAAGCTACGAAGCTTAAAGATTGCCCAATTTCTCGATGAGGATATGACATTCAAGGCATTGCACGGCTGGTTGAACTGCTTCAAAAGCGACATGATATGAAACAGATGACTATGAGTGGAGAATGTGGAGATGTCAGTGAAGCTACAGTGACTGGGTGGCACAATAGGGTGAAGTCTCTGATTGCTGGTTATTCACCCGAAGATATATGGAACACAGATGAAACTGGTTGTTTCTACCATGCACTTCCTGATAAATCTCTCTCTGATAAAGCTACACAATGTAAAGGAGGAAAGAAGGCCAAGGAGAAGCTAACCATCTCTTCTTTGCCAACGTAGCAGGTGGGACAGAAGCACCAATAGTAATTGGTAAATCTGCTAGTCCCAGGTGTTTTAAAGGCCTAAGAAATGAAGCACTATGGTGCAATGGAGTTGCCCGCTGGAATTCCCCTGAGTGATATGTTTTACTTGTTCTGTGATATTTTAAGCAATTTGAAAAAAATTATTATTATTGACTGCATAGTTATAATGATAATTAAAATAAGCTATTGGTGTGGTCAACAACTAGCTAGCTAGCTGGCTAAATGGCACATGGGTAGGAAAAAAAGAAAAGCTGAAAATTTATTTTAGCATCTGAAGCTCTATTCCAATAAAAACTTGGCACAGAAAACTTTTCTAGATATTTAAAAGAGACTTAGAGAGTTTGGCTGCTCCTGCTTTCCCTAGTGCCGCCTGAAAAATTTTCAAAGAGGCTAAATCACAAACTTTGAGCAACTGTAGCTCACAAACAACGAAGTTAGGACAAAATCGTTCTTTTTTGTCAGATAGGATTTTCTACTTCTAAAGCAAATCTCGGCCCTGTAAAGTCAAACACGAGCTCTCACTTGGAGAGAGGTCCCCTGGTTTAGCAGTTCCCAGCTTTTGGTGCCATGGGATGCTACAAAAGCATAACTAGATAAAAGAAAGCAACTTTATCTGTTGTTAGAAGAAGAAATATGGCTCTAAACTGCTCAGACAAAAAGATATATTTTTTTTACAAATCAATGAAACTATGTGGACAGAATGACAGAATGAAAACCAAACTGCTCTATACCCGCCTACGCAAGCATGGCACTTTCAATAAGAAATGTCTAAGATTACAATACTACACCAATAAAAAAGCGGGGATCAATATGGATGTCAGGGACAAAGTCATTTTACAGCTAAATAGAAAAATGGTTAGAGAGAAACAAAAAATACTTCTATTTGTGGATAATGTGTCCTCCCACTCTTCTGATTTAAAGGATAAGTTTTTTAACGTCAAAGTCATCTTTCTTCCTGCTAATACCACTTTACAACCTCTGGAAGCAGGTATTATAAAAAAATTTTTAATTTAAGTATAGAAGGAAACTACTTAAATATACACTAGCCAGAGTTCATGACAAGAATGACATTACCACTTCTACTATTTGTGTAAATTGGTTGATAATTTAATGGCTATACGATGGATAAAAGAAGCATGGGAAGAAGTATCCCAGCAGACTATTACCAAATGTTTTCAACACTGTAGTATTCCTATGGCAACTGCTTGTGAGACTGAGAATGATACTAATGATGACGACACATTTGCTGAGTTGGATGAATTGGTTACACAAGTGGGTACTACTGACGGTATCTCAGTTGAGCAATTATGTAGATGATAAATCAAATCTTTCAACCAGCCTTGGTATAGATATTGATGACATCTGCTGATTCAAGATGCAATTTGAGATCTGCTATTGTTAGTGAGATGTCGTCATCACAAAGCAATAAAATAATGGATATTGGAACTTGTGTAGTCCTAGATGGAGATACATGTAGCAGCAATGAATCTCAAGATGAAGGTGTTTCATCTAGTATCACTTCATGCAATGAAGGTATGGCAATAGCAAATAACCCAATCCTTTTTTAGTCGAAAAAGGGCATGATAAAGCAGCTGAGTTACAATCACAAGTTCTCTCAATATTACAAGACAAAAAAATAAAGATAACACTCACATCTCAATTACACAACTCTACTCTTAGAGACTTTTATTGATAACTCAATTTATATATATATGTGTGTGTGTGTATTATGTATCATACTAAACATGTCTATATACAAAAATATAGACCTGAGGTGGGTGTCCAAGGATGTGATATAGCCCAAGGGCTATATCACATCCAAAGACACTCACCAAAGGACTATATCTTTTGTATATAGACCAGTTATAGTATGTTATATAGGATAAATTTCATAATGATGACAGCATTTCTGAATGGCAGGTATATATACAAAAATATAAACCCGACCACATCACTAAGGATGATGTCATAATTATGAGATGTATATATATATATATATATGTAATATTTATAACACACCAGCGAGTGCCATATGGCTTTTATAAGGACCAAGCCCGAGGGCGAGGTCCTTATAAAAGCCATAGGGCATGAGACTGTGTGTTATAAATGATATATCTTAAGGCCTCCATACACTAGGCAACATGTTGCTGGCAACTTTGTGGTTACTTTGATGGACATGACTAAAAGACGGAACGGAACCAGAAACGGACTGGAATACGGACCAGAAAACGGACTGAAAATACTGAAATAAGTGTGACACGACAGTGAGTGTGAGACAGCGTGTCTGTGTGTGACAATATCCTCGGATCTTTCCAGGCAAGCCTAGGTTTATCTATAGTCACCTTGTATCAAGTTAAGATACACTGTAGCATGACTGAGTAAGTGCCAGCTACTGCGCCCGAACGAGTATGATCACTTCTTTTTACTGTAGTGCGCGGGATTCTCCTAGTATTACCTGTGAGACAGAGCACTGGAGTGATGATGCATGGTCACCACCACTACTTCCAAGTCCTCTGGCGCCCCTGAAAGACACAATGGATGACTCTTCAGGGACTTTAGATGATGCCATTACTGAAGTCACACCCACACAGGAAGTTATTGATCTTACTGTTAGTAGTCAGGATAGCAGTCAGGACTCCAGCTGTGCCACTACAGATGAGAAAGACTTAATCATACAGTAAGAAAGTATTCAAGTTACATCTTTGTAGTAGTACACGTTTCTTCATAACTTAGATACTTTGATGGTGATAAGAATATACCTTTTATTGCTGAGTGTCCTAGTTACTCTGCTGAGACAGTTATGCATCTTTTTTTTGATCATGACAGAAAAATGGTGTGCTCTAAACAACCTATTGGTTGTAGAACCAGTGCTTCTTTTATAATAAATTCTTCAATGCTTTCTCATCACAGTGACGTTCGTGCTGATGACCTTGGGTCCTGGAACAACAGAGGTGTGAAGACAAGTTACTTTAGTGTTTCTTTTTCATCAAATGGAAAAATCAATCGTCTCACAAGTCTTGGATCAAGAAAGCCTTCTGTGTTACGAAGCTCTATATACATGTTGAAGCGTACATATTGGAAGCATAGTGAAGATCCAAAGTTTTCTCGCCGACTGTTTGAATTACAAGGTATAATGAACTTATTGTTTTCCTACTAAATTTGTGTGTCTTTTTGCCTGCATATAATAGATCATGAGCAAAATCACTATCATATTATATTGCTGCAGTACTTTCACCCAACTACTGCTGTTGAGGATATTGGTCAGAAACCTCATAGGAATAGTAAGTGTGGTGCCACTTACATTCGAACAAAACAAAGTGTTCGCAATATAATCATAGACACTTGTAAAGGTTGGTAATGAATATTACTGTTCCATCATTATTTTTGTTGCTTCTTTAGAAAGTCAACCGCCCACTCAGTTGTTTGATGAAGTATTTG
>NW_003546422.1:14291-18125 GCF_000090795.2 Amphimedon queenslandica | reverse complement strand
ACAATCTGTTAAAGGTTGTTAATATTCTGCTTGTTTTACCAATGAGCACTGCTGTTTGTGAGAGGGGATTTTCCTGCCTAAATCGAATCAAGTCAGATCAGTGTACCCGTCTTGTAGAAAGAACAACAGAGGACCTCATGAGGATAAGCATCAATGGTCCATCGATTGAAGAGTTTGACCCCATTCCTGCAATTGAGATATGGTGGAAAGATACCACCAGAACAAGACGTCCAGACTTCAAACGAAAGCCTAAAGATAAGAGTACTCCATTATCATCATTTGACTCAACTCTCTCTGAGTCAACTGAAAATCAAGAACCTTCAATTATAGACTCAAGTTACTCTGAAGATGATTTTTCAAAAGATTTTGATTAAAAAACGTGTATAATTTTGTTTGAATAAAATTAATCAACAATTACATGTATTATATGTTAATAATAATGGGTGGACGAGTAAAGAATATAAACAACTTGTCCCTGGGCTATAAACAGAAAAAGTTAATTTCAAACACTGTATACAGTATATAACAGAGTTGTTGATTGTTTTAGCAAAATAAAATATTAATATTGTGATTATGCTATTATTCAGTGTGCATGTGTGCAGAATTGATAAGTTGACCTGCCTATAAGAACCGAAACACATAAAAAAAGCCACGGTCTAGACAGGTTACCCTATCCAAAAACCACCTCTCTATTAAGATCAATTTTTTCTGGCACATAGGTGGTCACTTTAGACAAGTTTCACTGTACTATGCTAGTGCACTCTCAGTACACGGATGTGCAGTCTCAACATTCAAATATAAGAATTGTAAGAAGTATAACAATTTAGCCCTATTTCATGACTTGATGTTAGATTCATCTTGCAAGACTATAATAAGGGTCTGATGTCATGCCTAAAATCAACTTGTGTTTTCAATGTCTTAATTTGCATGGGCAAGGAATGATTCTCTATAAACCAGGCCTGGGGTAATAGTAATATATATTGTATATATATATATATATATATATATATATATATGACATCACTCAAAGGAGCCATGAGGTCTATACCTAGGATATCCTGACCTCTTTAACCACAGGTCTGATATCTGCAGATATTGGACCTGTCACTAAGTAAACAATCGTAAAAATAAAATTTAATTCAATAAAATACAAGCGTAACAGTGTAAAAATATTCCTATAATTGATTTCACCACCTTGCATGTACAGCTGGGTTCTTATTAAGACTTATGAAGGTTCTCTCTACCTTCTAATGCTTCTAGAAAAGTCTTTAGACAGTATCTCTATGTTCTTTCGCTGTTAGAAAGCTCATAACTTTGTTCCATGTGTAAACCGCCATTTTGTTTGGCATGACCACACCCACTTACGTAGCGTGGGCGGGTGGTTGCTAATGCTTGTTATTTCTCCAAATACAACGTGTATAGAAGAAATGTAAGTGTTGACATACAATCAAATATATATATATATATCGCACATGGGTGAAATCAATTATAGGACGACCAGGGGGCTACGCCAAACAGAATTAATCAAGAGAAGTAATTTTAGGTGCATCGTTGTCATCCTCTGAGAAGATAAGAAGGTTTCCTAATTTTAAAGACCAACGATGAACGGTCGCCTCAGAAAAGTTGAGAAAAGTGTTGTAATTGAAGCTAGGAAGGGCTTTGTTCCCGAAAACACTACTCGAAGCACTGAGTGGGCTATGGGAAGTTGCTTGGAAAGCATCCCTTCTAGATTAAGGTCTTTTCCACTCCTCTTTGCTCACTCTCTTCAGTTTCCAACCTAACGGTCTTCTCAACCTCCTCGGCTGCCTAATTCTTTCTCTCTCAACTATCCTCCTCCTTTCCCGTCCACAGTAAAGCAGACCACCACTGTTCAGTAAAGAGGACGAGGAGAAAACGATCTCGACAGCTTCACTGCTTCGCCCCTTCCTTGTCAGCCATTGCATGAAATGTGCTTAATACGGGTATGCACATGCTCAATATGGTTATTAACTAGTTAATTCCTTAAAATGGCATTATATACATACAATATATTTTACATAGTATGGTAGACAGGTCTGTATTTGTTTTAGCAGACGCTTGGCCTAGGTTTCAGGTGTTGCTGGTTGGATAGCAGCCCTCGGCTTCGCTTCGGGCTGCTATCCAACCAGTAACACCCTCAACCTCGGCCTCGGGTCTGCTAAAACGAATACAGACCTGTCTACAATACTATACATATTACGTAACAGTAATTGTAATAGTAACGACTACAGGCTACCAAGTAATCGTAATAGTAATAGTAATAGTAGTAGAGTCTTTGGCAACAGGAAGTAATAGTAATAGTAATAGTAATAATAATGTCAAAGTAATATGTAATCTTAATATTACATAACTATTACATGCATGTGTCAGAGTCTAATCATCCTAACATAACAAACCATACTCCAGCTGTAACATGAAAGCCTTATCTACTGTCAATAGGCTACATATGGTACACCTACATACATGTACATTACTAATTTGCTATAGTACCATTGTATACATTGTACTTCATTACATTGACATTGCCTGGAATTTGTACCAGACTAGTAGACTGCCCTAGTAGGCAAGGCTTTCCTAGCACCACATGCAGTCACAGCAATTTTATATTATAGAAGTGAGTAGAAAGTTGTCCTTTTTGGTCGTTGGTGAGTGTTATCATGGAGTCAAGGATACTTAGTCATTTTGAAACCCCATCTTTAATTGAAGGAAGCAACTACAAAGCAAAACGCAAGCACTGTGGTTCCTTGATATCTGGATCAACAAAGACAAATTCAAATTTTACAACACACCTAAAAGTAAGCCTATCTGTAACTTAAGTAATTTTAAATATCACTATCTTCATCAGAGGAAAACATCCCACGGTTTTATCAAAGCCATCAACTGTAACTAGTCCTGAGCAAGTCACCATCACATCTTATATACATGATGATAAATACAAACCAAGTGATCCTAGTCAAAAAAAGATGACCGATATGCTTATCTATCTTATAGCTAAGGACATGCTTTCTTTGTCAATTGTTGAAAGCCAGGCTTTCAAACAATTCGTTAGTACCTTAGATCATCGATACCAGCTTCCTTCCCAGAAGCATTTGACAACTTAGCCACTCACAGAGAAGTGGGAAACGATCAATGATGGTCTTAAAAAACTCCTTGCAAAAGTTGACAGGGTTTCTATCACTCTGGATCTTTGGTCTAATCACCAAAAGAAGGGGTATCTGGGCATAACCTGTCACTTCATTGAAGACGTTGGTGCTTCTTGGTTGCCAAGGTTTTTGGTCGTCTTACAGCAGACAACATCACCAGAGAAGGTTTCTAACATAATTACTGATAATGCGTCTAATATGTTGAAAGCTTTTAGACTGCCAGCCAGGTTTTGATGAAAGTGCTTCAGCAGAGCTTTTAGAGGATATCGACAGTGATAGCAATGAGGATGATCATGCGAATGAGATTGAAGTAGCTAATTTAAGTGAATGTATGAATCTCCTCCCACAACATGATTCCTGCTTCGCACAGACCATCCAACTGGTAGTTAAAGATTGCTTTAAAATGCCACAGCAATCAACAAAGTACTTGCTAAGGCAGCCAACATTGTTTCATATGTTCGAAAATCAATTACTGCCAGTGAAATCCTGGAAGGTGAGAGGTGCTTACAGGCTAAGGTTGCAACAAGGTGGAACAGTGAAATAAAGAGCATTCGCTCATCGTTGTGAGCACCAGTTGAAAAGCTAAAGCTTTTAGAGTGACAGCAGCTTAATTCATATGAGCATGCAATGTTAAATGATTAAATAGAAATATTGACGCCATTTGAAGAAGCGA
>NW_003546422.1:0-13902 GCF_000090795.2 Amphimedon queenslandica | reverse complement strand
GATACACAGACACAGCAGAACAGCCACAGCCAAAGAGAAGCAGGCTCTTCAGTTACTTACCAATACCAAGTACAAGTACATCATCACCTGCTGAGGAATCTGAAGTTGATTCATATTTATCAGAGACAGCATTGCCTGAAGATATTCATCCACTTGACTTTTGGAAGCTAAATAAATCCAGATTTCCCAAACTATCAAAGATGGCAAAGCACTACTTATCAATACCAGCATCATCAGCTCCAGTTGAAAGATTATTTAGTATAGCTGGGAAAATCATCAGGCCCAATAGGTGCTCAATGACAAATGCCGTTTTTTAGAAGCTTATTGCAATAAAATGCAATAGACACCTCCTAGACTAATAATTATTCTTCATTAAAAACTAATATCTTAGACTTAACTTAAAATAAATCATTACTAATAATCTGTTACACACTATAACGTATTGTGATAGTAATTGTAATAGTAATATACCATAATGTAATAGTAATAGTAATAGATTACTTTGAAAATAGGCTGTAATAGTAATAGTAATATAATAGCGAAAATTTACAAGTAATAGTAATAGCAATAGATTACATTTATCTGTAATTGGCCCCAGGCCTGCTATAAACACACCAACATACCACAATACTAGCCTCAGTAATAAATTAAGTGATTTTAATAAACTTGCTTACTGACATCAACAAAATTAAGCAATAAAGTACTTTCAATTTTGATTTTTTTCAGCAGTACTGAAGTTGGCAGCTGAATTCACCTGAAAATCCATGCACATTATTTCAAAAGAGAGAGAGGGCCAGACGTTTTTTTATTTGCATAACTGTCTCGCTATCAGAGAATTAGATGAAGACAATTCAGTCTGCAGGTGCAGTCATAAAGAATGGTGTAAAAGCTCAGTATGTTTCACTCTTGATAATAGACTTACCGTGGCAATGGCGTTTTTAATGTAACCTTGATAACAGTGGCTTTCTTGGGTGGACTGAATTTTGCCAGACAAGCACCAGATAATATCAGTAACACAGCAGCGTTACAAAGTAGGATTCACCCCAAAACAAAATGGCTGCCACGACTTTTGCGGCCTTACTGTACCAGGAAAACGACCTTCTATGCTTAGCAGACTTCTTAGAGAACCTTATCTTGACAAGAAAATTTATTGGTACCACTAGCGTGGCTCTCAACCTTGTCTCAAAATAAAATCAAAAATTGGCAAATCGGCTGTTTTGTTCTGCTATTTTTCTCATCTTAAGACTGGTTCACAATATGACGCTAGGCTAACATACCATCAATTTTTAATCAAAGTGTGGGCAATTTGACCTTTTGACGCATGCATTCCACTGGAATCGAACCAGATTCGATTCCAGCATCAACGTAACGTCAGGACTAGCATAATACTGTGAACCAACCTTAAGTCATCATCAACATCTCCTGTCAATTAGTTAAGAAGGGGTATCATGATCTTTGATCAATGCTACAAGGCTAACTTTTACACTATCCTACATCAACTGTCCATGTGTAGGTCCACCACTTTTCCAATAACTCTAACAATAAAAAAAAAGTTGCCGTCTCTCTATTACCCCAAGCCCAGCTTACTTCATTCCGCTGTTTTGTTAATGAAAAGGAACGTGTGCTCTAAAATTGGGTGTGGTCACGCATGCTCACAGAAGTTAGAGCTGCAATTTCTTTTATGAGTTTTATCTAGCTCTGCTTGATTGAACTGCAATACTTAGTTGAGATTTTCAGTTTCAGCTAATAGAAGGTAATTAATCTTGAACAAGAGCACTAAAGGGCATACCCTCAACAAATCAAGCATTCCCAAGACAAAGAATAAGTTTTTCTAGAGCCTGTGTTGATTATAAGACTCTCCAGAACTAGACAAGAAAGCAGTGTTAGCTCAAAAGTGAAGGTCAAGCAAACACACACACACACACATACACAGACAGGATGACTGCTTCACCCTCGATCACGCCTACGCGTGTCTTGGGTAATAAGATTGTTTTATTATGTGTGATTAATTCATTTATTTTAGAATACACAAAACAAAAATTAATTAATGTCATGCAATCATGAACTCAACAGAACAACAGCCACCAGGACAAGATTGCAAAGATAAGTACTGTCAATGCTTCTTGATTCAGGACTTGTGCCAAATTTATCATTATGTGATACTTCAGTGCGCTTTCACTAAACACTGATCAGTACTGAATTCAGTCCTTTAGCATAAACTATTCACCGCAATAGCAATGGGCATTATCTGAAATAATTATTATTACAAATATAATTAAAAATCAACAAAAAGAACATTAAAAATTTAAAAAACAAGGTTGAGTAGCATTCAAGAACAAATTTTTTAAAAAGTAACGGAAACAAGGGCAAGTATGATTTTGAATGACCAATAAAAATATGCAATGAAAATCCTAGTCTCGTGACACAAATTCTACTCTACAGTACAAAGTGATCCTTAATTTTTTACATAATAATATTGAAAGTACAATGTAGAGTAGAATTTGCATCATGAGAGTAGGATTTGCATTACACATTTTCGCTGGTTATTCAAAATCCTACTTGTCCTTTTTTCCGTTACTTTTTATGAATTTGCTCCAGAATCCTACTTGATCTTGTTTTTTTCTTTTTTAATTATTTTAGGCGTAAAACCAGACTCTATTTATTGAATCTGGCCTCCTAAAACAAATGCTAGACGTGGCACAATTTGTGGTAGCACAAACAACTATATAAGATCACATTGAATTTACACTCAATTTCAATGGAAGTGATAATAAACATTGCCACAACTCATATTTCGAAAAGGAGAACCCAGAGGAAGAAACTTATGCAACTCTTGATGCTTAATGGACATAACATTAGGACAAAAAGCTGTCTTGGTTTATTTATTTCCACACCCAACAATGTACTGATGTTGCCTCATACTTCACATAGCATGAAAGGCAAATAACACAGATTGAATGTAATAAAAGATTGTGTTATACTTTAAATTAAACAAAATATCATTTTGCAATCCAGAAGGGCAGTTTAAAATTACTTATATGACTAAGCAGATAAAACGACAAAACATAACACTATGTACATACAAAATTATAACAATTTACCTTCACTTGAGTCATTTCTTTCCAAAGGTAAATCAAAACTTCTGTGCACATCAACTTGTTGACCATCATCACTTGGTTTGTGTCCTGTAAATAATGCTTCCATCAAGCCATTGTGATACCAACATTTTCGAAACCAAGTTATATCATTAAGACGTCGCCAATCAAATGTTAACAACAAGCTTTCCACCACAGGGATCACTAAACAAATAAAAGATACTGTAATCTCTATCAGATAACAATTTTTCAATGACAGTTCAATTGGCAAACAACACAATAAAACTCGTATGTAATAGATATATTATGCCTAGGAGGGCTGTATTTGATTTACAGGCACCAACCACAAGGGTGCATAGCACCCAAGTAGGAGGTGCCTGCAAGTCAGATACAGCCCGAGTAGGCATGTTATAGGTAATATACATCAATTTGAATGGGCAGATCACGTTATACGCATGCGCAGTAGCTTATAACCTAGCACATGGCAAGAAGAGAAAAAGGCTACCTCAACAAGCCGCAGTCCTCCTCGTCTAAAGAACTTCAAAGAAGCATCGCTTCAGTTTATAACTGAAGAGCCATGTAGTTAATTACCAGTGAATAAAATGATCCAAACCCACCTAATTCTGACAGATTAGGAGTTATACATGACAGCTCACTAATTTCGAGGCTGATTTGCTGAAAGCCCGGCCTTGCAAAGCCCTTTGCACCCAAAAACACTACTCAACACTCAATGGGCTATGGTCAACTACACACAATAGCTGGTGGCAGTGCCATTGTAAACAGTCTTAGACTGACAATGACAAGTCACCTAAGGACTATTCCGTTATCCAAATGGTTCCCCAGCCTACAGTCATTGGAATAGACCACTGCCATCCACTCTAATGACTGTAGGCTGGGGAATGGTCTTGCTTGCGAGACAACCCGAAGATATCTTGAAGTCCAAGTGCTCTGTTGCATTGCTTATCACTGGTTTTCATAGTATCATTTTTTGAGATTAAAATAGAGCTTTTTTAGAGATCATTACAGTCAAACCTCTCTAAGACGGACACCTATGGGCCAGCCATCACTGTACTTTATACGGAGGTGTGCTTAAATCGGAGGTTATCTCATGCTAATCAAACCAAGAAAATCCGCCATTTTCTTGATGCACGTTAATTAGAAAGTCTGTTGTGTGGGCTGTGTTTGTCCGTTGGAGGTTAATCTGTACATGTGTAGATGTATGGGGACAGTAAATGTCGTCCGTTATACAGAATAGAGAGGCTCTGTTATACAGAATAGAGAGGTTCTGTTATACAGAATAGAAAGGTTCCCCTATACAGAGGTTCTTTTATACATTACCCAATGGCCTTATGGCCGGGACAAGAGTAACTGTACACTATAGAGAGGTGTCCGCTAATTGGGGGTTCGTTTTAGAGAGGTTTGACTAAAAGATATTTTAAAAATTAACAGCTGGTGCCTCTTTCAAAGATTAAGGGCTTTTACAATTATGTGTGGTTACATGCTACTGTATCGCCAACTGAAGAGAATATATACCAATTTATACATGTACTTGCATAACATCAAAGCATTATGAAACAAGAGGGTAGCTTGAAACTGGTGTGATACAAGAATCTTACACACAGCATGAAGGAAAGACTTCATAAATGTGACTGGAAGGTAACATTTGGTGGTTAACTAAATTTATCTTCAAAGTAAAAATGTATCAAATTTTAAGTGTTTTTTGAACACTGATTGCAAAAATTAACAAAACAATAATTAAAACTGTATCCCAAAAAATTAGTTCAACTGAACTGTGCAAGTCGACCATTTTCATTGCCTAGATTACCTGCCAAATGATGCCTTTTGTCACTTCCAGTCACAAAAAATTAATATTAATAAAGTTTTAGCAATAGTCCATGTGAATATTATCATGCACACACAAGAATAAAATTATTGTAAGTAAAGAAACCCCTGCATGCACCAAGCCCACCTCAGTAATGGGATAATATGAATTTTATATCAGTGGCCTCAATGGCTGGCATATCATACACTAAGTAAAGACAAGTGGTCCTTTACTGACAGGTTGGCTAAAATAGTGTTTATGTGCCAGTTACAGTCCCAAATATCATGATGTCCTTATCTGAAAGGTTCCCAAATTGAGGTTCTTTTTTGAGGATAACAAATTTTGCATAGGACTTGCTTTTTAAAATTTATAATAAATAAATTCATTAATTTGCCTTATTTGTTCTAAATTTTTTTTTACTGAATAAAAGTTTTAAGACATTGGACAAGTAATAGTTAATATATGGCTCTGAGTGTAACATCGGATTTGTACAGACGAGGTTCTGGTCGAGTGCCTAAAAATAGAGTACGAGGGCGAAGGCCGAGTGCTCTATTATTAGCCACGAGACCGGAAGCGAGTGATCCGATGTTACACTCGGAGCCATATATTAATTGTTTTGTTATTGCCATGCATTAACATCAAAGAAACCCTGGCCCACATAAGTTGTGAAGTGCGCATGCTCGATTCATTTCCACGTTTTGTCGAAAATGGCCAAGAGTAAGGAGACTGGTTTTTCTATCCCTTGAATCCTCAGCAAGATGTGCCTTCACCTGCTGAAGAGTTTCCTAAGAAGAGAAAACGAAAATCTTTGTCTAGGAAGCCTAAGAGAACACAAAGTATGCCAGATGAAAGTGTCGCCACTGACAAAGAAAATTTAAACCTAGCCACTTTTGAGCCTGACTTGGTTCATGAGGAAGACTCAGACAAGGAACCTGAGGAGGAACCTGTGAAAATAAAGTCCTATTTGTCATTGCCTGAAAGAAACTGGTTCCAGTGGAGAGGTTTCAAAGTATCCCCAACAAGGATACAGAGGTTGCTGCCAAAGGGATCATTCCCGAGAATACATCAAGGAACAATAGATGGTCCATGAACAATTTCTCAGAATGGGTAAAACTGAGATCTAAATTTGAAGAAACTGTTCCTCAAGACCTCCTTTCATCACATGATGCTCCATTATTGTGCAAGTGGCTGTGTAGATATGTAATGGAGACCCAACAAGAGAATGGTGCTCAGTACCCTCCTAAATCAATTTACCTCTTGCTTTATGTGCTCCATCGGATTTGTAAGTCAAATGGAGTGCCTTTTAATTTTTTAGACAGAGCTGATTAAAGGTTTCGAGAACTTCATAACACACTAGATACCTTGTTTAGCTCTTTACATGCACAAGGATTAGGTGCTGAAAAGAAGTCAGCAGCTGTAATAACAGAAGAGGATGAAAAACGTATGTTGAGAAAAGGTGTGTTTTCTTTTGTTAACCCAGTTGGTCTTCAAAACATGGTCTTCTTCTATATTAGGTTGTATTTTTCGCTTCATGGAGGACAGGAGCAGCGTGATCTCAAGAAAGAGCAGTTTACACGTTATCCTCCAAGCACTACTATTTATGACGCAAACACGTGTTATCAAAATGTGGAATACATTACATTGCCAAAAATAATCAACATCGCTTTAAGGATATTCATGGAAAGACAAAAGCTGTCAAGTGTTATGCTATACCTGAATCGCAATCGTGTTTGGTCAAAATGCTCGATTTCTATTTCTCCAAGTTACCACAAGATCCTGTAGCATTTTATCTACGACCTAGGCCATAGGTCAATGAGGGTCAGTCATGGTATATTAATGTACCAGTTGGTGTGAACACATTACAGAATATACTTCCTAGAATTTCCGAACAATCAGGGACAAGTATTCGGAACACCAATCATTGACTAAGAGCTATCTCAGCTACACGACTATTTTCTCACAATGTTCCTGAAAAAGTTATTCAAGAGGTTAAAGGACATCACAGTTTAGCAGGATTGCGTAGCTATGAGCACACTTCAATTGAACAGGAGCACAATACAACATATATTCTAAATTCAATGGTCCCAGAGGAGAAAGAAGACAAAGGTGGAACAAAGAAAGAAATGGACAAGGAACGGCAGAAAGGAGAAGTAAAGACAGAAATAGATGGCAGTGCAATTTTTACTGGTCAATTGCAGAACTGTGTTATTAACTTGTATGAGCAATAAGTTGTTTTCTCAAACTCTCATTTAATCATTCCTTCAGTCTTATTCAATTATTATTCATTATTTGAGTTAAGAGTGTAACAATTCAGATGTTACACTGTTTGCATCAAGTACTTACTTCAAATGTAATGAAACAAATCACTTGTTAACTGTGGCTAAACAGATGTGACACTGTGGTTTTGTCTAAGTAGAGTATAAATATTATTACACGGGATGTTAATGCATAGTATATTGTCAAGCGGTAGAGCTTGGTTAGTAGGGTTGAGTTGGTCAAAATGGCTGCCCAAATTGAGCTATTCTTGCTCATTTCTCTGGGATAATCTAACTTTATTTCTTACTTGAGAGCCTAGATGAGCTTTCCATTACCTTTAGAAGACTTGGGAACCAGCAAAAAGAGCTGAAAATATTGATAAGTATGGTTTTACGGGGTGCATGAATGCATGCATGCGTGCGTATTCCATTCAGGTTTCTGCTTCTTCTTCTTCTTTTTCTTCTTCTTCTTTCTATCAGTCAAAACTCCTCCAAGGATATCAATCACAGAAGAATGATTTTTACACCATTCTCTTGCATTGTAGTGTAAGAAGTGCAGTCACTCATCAAATACAGGTGAGCAAAATCAAGGAAAAATTGTGTTCTCTGGCCCAAGCAGTCATGGATTAACTGGTAGATGCCATTTTGAATAGCATGCTGTCTTCTGAGCATGCTCAGTACAGTAGCCTAAGTAGGACGTTAACTTAGAATAATCATTCATTGTATGGCTTTCACTTCAGTTTTCCTTCTTCTTAACTTATCTTAAGGTACAGTAGTCATGTAAATTGACTGTAATGTGTAATTTATGCCTTGTTGTAATCATAAATACATGTAATAGCTGACTGAGCCGAAGACAAAGCCAGAGTAGGTATTACACTAAATTTAGATGTGATATCAATTTATTTGTCACTAATTAGTACACACAAAAGTATGAAGGTAAATGAAGAGCTTTCAGAGTTGATTAATGATAGACTGATAATCAAGCTGATGCATTGCAGATGGACCTCTGGAAGCAAGTAATCCACCAACTTACACAAATGTAATTCTTCACCAAATTTTCTGGCTATACAGTATTACATAATTACCTTTAATTATATTGTCTTATAGTCAAAACTGTACATATTTTTCTCTGATTTTTGTTTAGTTGGTCGCCTTCCTTATCCATATGCATAATACCAGTACAGTTGTAATGGTCTTGGCTGGACCAATCCATGACCTGGTGTCAAGGGAGCATTCTTAAAAGCTAATGGAGGGCTACAATGGGAATTAAAACATTGCAGCAGCACCTCATTCATTTGGCAATACATACTCCACTTGACCAATAGTAACCAATTTACAAACACTTTAAATAATTTTTATGTTATATTCAGAGCATTGCTCATCACTTTCTGTAAAATTTTATAAATTAAAATAACTGTCGATAGTTAAACCACACTCACTCTTTTTTTTGAGAAATTGTGTCTAAAAGCACTCTTTACTTGACTACTGTTTAAGATAGCATGCTGTGGATATGGTCCGACAGTGTTTAATCAAGGAAATTTGATTATTTATGACTAGTTATGTACTCTGTATCTTGTTCTTTTTATTGTGCAAGTGCATACATTTGTTGAATTTTTAAAATGATGGAAACTAGAAAGAAAAAATTTTTGACAAAAATAAAATGAAGTAGGGTTGAATGTACAAAAGAATGGAAACAAGACTCAGTAGGGTTACTCAATTCATACCATACAATGTCAGTACTACCAACATCTTAACCCTACATTGCAGAGCTTTTTTATTGACGAGATTGTTTTCACAATATTTGGCACTAAAGCTGCAATGTAGGGTTAAGATGTTGGTAGTACTGACATTGTACGGTATGAATTGAGTAACCCTAATGAGTCTTGTTTCAATTCTTTTGTACGTTCAACCCTACTTCATTTTCTTTTGTTCAAAAATTTTTTATTTCTAGTAACATGCATTGTAACTGAAATGCCCATGTGAAGAGTCACAAAAAGGAACAGAGTTTATAGTTGCTTTTTGCCATCATATCCAAAAGGTGATTTGGACCCTGTCTGAATGTTAAACTTATTCATCTAAAATATGTGACATGTACAACTTTTCACAATTCAAAGTCAAAACTTGTGTCTTTAGACAGTAATAAAAGTGAGCTGAGAATATGATCAAATTAACCTTATACTCCTGCAACATTTACTGGTGATTTTCTACACTTTGTCTCCTGAAATTAATGACTTCTTTCTTAAAAATCAGGAGTTATAGACAATATACATACAGTACAATAAAAAAGCTAAGTATCTACTTTGCAGTTACTCTGCTTTTGCATATACAATTTTTATCTTTCTTTAAGCATGCGCAATGCAATAGCCATGATCTGCAGGAGACAGTAGCTCCAAAGTAGAATGCATGTCCTACAAATGAGCTTCTAAAAGCAGAGAGTGATAGTACAGATAAACTTTAAAACTAGACAGCCACGAGAAGCATCCTGAACTTCTTTGACAGCTTTTCAGCACTTGCTATTACAGTACAACTGATTAGAAGGAACCACAGTATTTTTCTGGGAGTAACACTATAAAAACTAATAAGCATTAGCTAATACTATGTACTCTTGATAGTAGCAAAGTAATACTACCATCAAACTACCTACAAAGTTTTCTTCCTTACAATCCATTGCTTAGCATTTTAGCATTGCATTGTATACAAAGCATCCTAGTAAGCTTAAGTCAATGATAAAGCAAATAACTTTGCCAGCTACAAAAGCAACATCAACAGTTAGTTCAACAAATCAACAAAAAAGGCAGCTTAACTACTTGAAGAAAGCAAAAACTGTGCCCAAAATCCAATCCACCATAAAGTGATTTTAGGGACAACAGGCAGATATCTAAACATTCATCTTTAAAAAACCTTGGTCAAAAGTGGTCACTGTCTAAAATAGGTAAAAAAAAGGAAGTAATTTTTTGTCACTCTTCTTTCGCAATTGGCATCCCAGGACCAGTGGGTCATGACCATTTTGAGGGGTGCCATAAAAAATTCCAAAACAAATGACATGCATGATGACCATGCGTGGATGTGCTAACTCCTTTAAAGCTGACCATGTTTAAAGTAGATATACACATACAATCCCATCCAAGGGAGTGTTCAAGAAACTAACTCCCAAAATGCATGGGGTCAGTGATGAACTAAAAGGGTCTCAACGAGTTTGTTATGGCACACCATTTTAAATAAAATGTCTTCACAACCTCAAAAATAGGGCATTGAAAAACAAATATAGATGCCTATAATACCCATCCACAATAGTCACAGGCACTTCCATGACTTCCTCTATCATCCAAGACAGACACAAGGTCAATTGCTTACAACTTGGCCAGTCTCATGCTTTTGGACCTTTATTGAGACCCCTAACCCTAGCCAGGTTAGCAAAGCACACGAAAATGACAATCTCATTGCTCTCGTCCACGCCGTAGGCATATAAGCAAGGATACTGCAATCGTCTTGCCAGTGTGTGTGTGTGTGTGTGTGTGTGTGTGTGTGTGTTTGCAAGATGGCGTCTTCTTCTCTGTTTTCAAACCCCTCTTTCTCTTTGCTAGGTCTTGAGGAGTCCCACTATTAACTAAAACACTTAGAAAAAGTTGTTTTTGTCAGTATTCTTCTTTATCCATCTTCTCAAAGGCAGCATGGGCCAGCAATGTTGAAAGATCTTGTCTGATTTATAAGCAGCTCTCTCATGACAAAGGTAATAATGCAATAGAACACATCAAACGATAGATTGAAAGTTTTTATTGATTTTAAATGTCAGATATTTGTCTTAAATTCTTCATTCCTAAGATATGGTACCTCAAACATCGCTTTCTGCAACAGTTTACACAAGGTGCTGTTCTCCATAAAGAGCTGCCAGAGTCTTGTAAACTTTAGATTCTTACTGTCAAGTTTGTATACCACAAATAAAACCTAATTATTGTGTCTTGAACTGCGTATTAGTATAAAAAATGAAGCATCTTTATCAGCAACTTCACAACTGGCATTACTATGTAGGTGGCGATTAATTTGAACCACACCTTAGCAACACAAAGCAAGTCAGATCATAGCAGCATTCTCTCTATAATTTTTGCATGAAAGCTTTTGTATCAGTAACTGCCCAGCATTATTGTTGCATTACTAAATTGTTGTCGTTACATTATTGTTGCATTATAAATAGTTGCATTACTCTGTAGGCTTCTACAGTAGACTGGTCCTTGGTGAAATCAATCTTAGTACAATTTACGTGAATAATAATGTTTAATTAATCTCCTCCAACTTCACTCAATACTGCACTAGAGTAATAATGTATGCTTTATCTGTTGTCACTTTTTTTCATAAAATTATAATAACAAATTGATATACAAATCATGGCGACAATTAAACTAGGTGCGGTCCATAATAACAAAATTGAGCGTGCTCAAAGGAATAAAAAATGAATGCCACTTGCAGTGAGGCCAGGCTGGCCAGAGTGCCAGACATTCACAATGATGGTGAATTGGTGATTTAATTGATTTTTACTTTGTTAATTCAAAAAAAACTAACATTTTTGGAAATCAGGATAAATATTGGTACATTATCCAAAGCAGAGAAATAGCACAACAAAGCAGGGTTTCACTGATTTCAGCCAGGCTAAGTAAAAGAACTCTGGATTCAACATTACTGCAAGAAATGTAAGTCTTGGGCTGGGTCCTGCTCTTGTATGTCAAGCTACAAGAATGTATTTATAAAGATATGTCACCAATGATGCACATATATAAATATTAATATATGAAATAATATTTTTCAAATAGTAGCCCATCTTGATGAAGTTAAGTTAAGCTTATGACATAAAGGAAGAATAAATTCAAGCCAATTGCTTCATACTAACCTACTCTAGTATGGTAAGTACAACAAATACATGCAATAGACTTTTTAACAGTCAATAATATACTTGTATAATAGTGAGTGGGCATATCAAAGGCACCGCCTGTGGTTACAAATGTGATGTAACACAGCTTTCATTTGTAACACTCCCTGTGGTTTTATTTGTATCCCTGTGGGTTGACAGCAAAAATCTCTTAAAATAAAATATAAGAAACAACATTATTGTACAGGTATTATAAGCTGAAAGTCAACTATCAATAAAGCTTGCAATGAAGTCTGGTCTAGGTCCAGTGGCCCGCGGGAACGGACAGCGGGTACAAAGTCGGAACAATTGTGAGTCTCCGGAGTGTAGAAAACTTTAGATAGATTCATAGACAAATAATCCATGCAGGTAGAGTTTCACTGCTCTCCTTCCATGTTGAAATCAGTGGTTGACTAATACCCTGTTTACACTAGAAATTCTAGGCTTAGTTTAAGTCTGACCCTGGGTTACAAATTCTGTGTAAACGCAATCTGAACTGGGGTATATCAATTGACCCCGACTAATACTGGCCCTGATAAATAGCCCTATTCAAACCTTTAGCCTGGATTAAAAATTGATGTGTAAATGCAAACATGGGTATTAACCTTAATAACTTGAGACATGTGATTAAAACCACTCCTATTTTAAAATGGCAGAGAGACTTAATGAACCTAGTCAACCGAGGAACAGTTGGACTGATAAAGAAACTGTGGAATTAATCTGTCTTTGGTCTGATGATATAATACAAGAAGAACTCGAAGGTCCCAGAAATAAGTTGGTTTTTGAGAAAATAAGCAAATCTTTAAACAATAAGGGCTACAAGGGGACAACTGGTCAGTGTCGTGATAAAATAAAGAAGTTGAAGAAGGACTATAGAAAAGTAAAGGAAAACAATAACGTTACTGGGACTAAACGTAAAACATGCAAGTTTTTTGAGGAGCTTGATGCTATTCTTAGTGTCAAACCAGCTACCAGCCCTTCAATATGTATAAGCTCTGAACAAGGTATAGTAACAAACGAAGATGAACTTTGTGAAGGAGACACTGAAGAACTATTAGATGAAAGCGATGAATCACTGACTGACAATCCTGTTGAGCCAGGTGCTATAGGTAATATTAGTAGTCCATCGTCATCAGTGTCTGATACCTCAAGTGTCATCATGAAGCATAGATGTGACTACAGCGAAACGTCGAAAACCTGCAACGAAGCTAGAAAAAAGTTTGGAGCTAGTTATTGGCAAATTTATGGATGGCCAAAGGGAGTTGGGATCCAAGTTTCTTGAGTTAAAAGAGAAGCGGATGATGATGGAGATGGAAATGGAGAAGAAAAGAATAGAAATGGAAGAGAAGCGGTGGGAAAGGGAGAGATATCATGATATGAACATGTGGCAAATGTTGCAGCATTCTACAAGGGGAAGTTTTCCATTTGCTCCTCCTAACAATAATACATGTATGGACTTTTCGGCATTCAATGGTAACAACTAATTATTACTAAAAAAAACATAACCTATTTAATCAATTGCTATTTAATCAAAATGTTCATTTAATCAAATTTTTTATTTAATCAAATGTTTATTTAATCAAAATTGTTATTTAGTCAAAATGTTTAACCATCAATTAGTAATTATGACTTGAAATAACTAACTAGCGTGTCACAAATAACATATGCTTCCATTTTGCTTAGATCTGATTGTGGTGCTTGTGTAACAGCAATACTTGTCATCTCATGAGGTTGAGGGAAGATAGAATCAGAAACATTATCATCCAGCCAGGCAGGGTCAAAATCATCTCCATGTACTTCACAGCTGATATAATAGAAACTGAATTTTCA
>NW_003546421.1:171108-184733 GCF_000090795.2 Amphimedon queenslandica | reverse complement strand
ACAGAATACAGCTGCTTTAACCCAGTATCCTTCTTTTAAGCATGATGCTCCTTGTGGAGGGTTTCCTTCCACTGCTATAAATTGGGCAAGAAGCTCAATATCAATGCTCCGAAACTTAGTTTTGGGAGGCTAGTATTTCTATTAAAAGATTGGTTAAATATGATTTTTTTCTTACCATTTCAACAAAAGGTCAAACTTTCAAGACAGCTGTCAGAAAAAATATTCACATAAGAAGTTGCTTCTGGCTCAGAAGAGGAACTGATATAGATGTAGTATAATATCTACAATGCTACATCTATCATAATGTATTATACATGTAATATGCAATAGCATGACGGCACTGTTGCTTCTATACTGAAGATTAAAACAGTTCATGATAGTGCAAGTGTAAATTTGTAAATAATCCATGCCTTGCTGCAAAACTAGGATGTCAAGTTACATCCAGAGAGCTGCCACACCCAGATATAAGACAAAGTGTGATATATCTAAGAAACTGGAATGTATACGATACAGAGATGTATTTAGTTAGTGATGACGAAACAGAATCACAATGTTAAAAATCAAGGCGGAGCTGCCACACCCAGATATAAGACGAAATGTGTGAAAGTGTGCATATATCTGAGAAACTGGAATGAATACAAACACAAAAGATACAGAAATGTGTGTAGCAAGTGATGACGAAACAAAATCACAATGTTAGAAATCAAGGCGGAGCTGCCACACCCAGATATAAGACGAAATGTGTGAAAGTGTGCATATATCTGAGAAACTGGAATGAATACAAACACAAAAGATACAGAAATGTGTGTAGCAAGTGATGACGAAACAGAATCACAATGTTAACGAGACACCAAAGGTGCATGGCCTCGCCCCTAAAGCTGCTTGGGATGTGTTATGCTTAGCTAGCCTAAGCCAGTACATTTAAATGATATAGATCAAAAGTGCTGACAGCCTGGACTACTGAAGCAAGTGTGAAAAGTATGATGGGACTCTAGAATCTCAAAAATTGGTAAAACGTGTTCATAAATTCCCATTAGCATCTCAAGATTTATCACTTATTTATACACTATATTTATACTTGTTGCACTCTCATTTTAAAAACATCATGGGTTTCATAACCACAGCTATTGTTGTGGCCACAATCTATCAAAACATGCTATGCAAAAAAATTAGAAATTGTGCTTTTGAGGCCAAGGGATTATCATAACAGCTAGCTTCCTAGCTGCAGTTACACTAGCTCTTGCATGCTTGCAGAACTGGCAAGCTGCAGGGCCAACTCCCAGCTTGGTCCTGCTTGGAGGCGTGGCATTAATGCAGCAAGACCATGTGAGAGGGAAGCTTCACGTTTTTTCTCTTCTTCTAAGCACTATATGATGTTATAATGGCACAAATACTGTTGCCTAGATAGATTGAGTGACTTAAGAGAGTTTAGGATCCTTAGACTAGCCATGGACTAGCGAACTACTGCTACAGCACTTTACTCGGGATGAAATTCGAGTAGCTATAACTCACAGAAAAGGAAGATTTAAAGAGTCCCACACATATTAAATAAATAAATAGTCTTGATCTACTGGGAAAGAGTCTCATTTACATCCAGAGTACTACCGCTATTGCTGGGCATTTTCTCGTGAGTTAAAAAGCTTGTACTACCTAGAGCTGTTCTCGAAACATCTCGAAGCAGTAAAGCAAGACTTTTCCTAACAGAAGAGAAGCTCTCACAGGTTTAGAGCACGCGATTGTAAAGATATACATTCTCAAAGACAAAATCTAGCACACAGAATGAATGAATGACAGACAGACAAACCGAGTACCTAGTCCTCGCCTACGCAAAGCTGGGCGAGGCCAATTAAGAAAATTCTTATCATTAAGCCATAAAAGTATAAAGGGAGATTAGACCTATACAGCAAAAAAGGAGCTCACATGCAGAAAAATAGCAACATAACTAATAGCTAAAATCACTAATCTATAATTAAGCATAAATGGCATAATAGTCTTAAAAGATGTAGACTAATTCTACTTAATGTAAATCTCATAATAACTAACAGGAGCATCATCATTATTTGTTCCTTCATCTCCACAGACCCTCAACTCAATATAGTCAGTAGTGGTAGTGCTACCATAGTCTCTGTGAAACCATGGGATACCAGGAACATTACAACAAGACGATTCCAGGCCAGTACATCCTTGACCATCCCAGAGTGGATCAGATGTGTAGAGAATTTGTGATATGCTAGTGCCTCGAGTACCAGCCTCACAAAAGTAATTGTTACCAACAAAAGACTGTGGACTAGTACCACCAGCACAAGGACAAATGTTAAAACTAATACTGTAATCTGAATAGACACCAGCATACAGTGACCAGACATGTTGACGAGGAGACCCACGAGTGATACTAACACCATCAAGGTAATGGGAATTGATATTATTAACAGATTCACTAACAGCATCAGTTGATGCATATTGATATCCTATTACCCTACCACATATCTGAGAATAACTGATATTATTAGATGGGAACTGAACTGATACACAGCTACCACTGTTTGTTACTGGTCTACCACAAGCTCTAACTCCTCCAAACTGGTACAGTCTAAACCCAAAAGGACAGTTCTGTGTAGCATCAGACATATCCAGATATGCTAGTCTTGCCCATCCTCCTCCTGAACCACACAATGTTCCCATATTACAGTATGTAGAATATGCTCCATCAGTACTTGCCAGTATATAATAACCTGATGGACTGTTAGGTTGACTCTCCTTAATCTCTTTACAAGAGGTAGGTAAAGCAGTTGATTCATTGTGTAGTACTAATAGTTCTTGTGCTATTAGTAGTATATCATCAGCCACTCCAGCAGTAGAGGTACTGGTGTCTTGTAGATTAGAGAGAGTATTGACAATGTTAATGAGCTTTTGTGCAGAATCTCTTGTAGTTTGTAAGATTTGTTCATCAAGTTCAGTGAAGTTGGTATTGTCCTGAAATAGTTGAAGGGTATTTTGTGATACACCATTAGCCCATTCATTGAAGTCAGGAAGGCTCCCTGTTACATTGCTGTTAACTTTAGACACTATATCATTAGCCCATTGAGTGAAGTTAGGTGATTCATTGTTACCAGCAATAGCTCCAGTAGTAGCTGTACTGGTATTGGTAGTATCTCTGGCAGTCAATTGAACCAGTAATAGACAAAGTATTACTACCAGTAGTAACACCATCAGGCACTGTAATACAGCAATGACTACTAATGGTGAACTCCATGTTGACTGCTTTGATCCTTTATTCCATGATGCTGTAGCTTCTCTTGATTGATCATCATTCTTCCTTCCATTAGTATTGAAATCAGCCAGTTCATAAGGATTCTCTTGTACAGAAACTAGTGTCTTGCAATCGTCCTTTACTTCCATTGCTTAAGAAATCTAAAGCAGCCAATACCAAATAGTAGTCACAAGAAGGTACTCTCTATGGTAATACTGTTACTAGCGGCTGAGTACTATCCAATCATATGCTAGGCTAGTAACAGTATTACTGCTATTACTTAGTAGTAGATGAAACCATCAAACATCAATATAAACTACTACAGTAACTGCAGATAAAATATATCCATAAAAGGAAAATAGAGCTATATCACTGAATGTCATGAGTTTTATAAATGGAAGTACATTAGAGATGATACATAATGACTACTGTCTGCTACATAGTTAGGAATTTTTCATTTTTTACATTAGTATTGAAATCAACTAGTTCATAAGGAATCTCTTGACTCTGCATGTACGGGGGCTAGTTGTTCCCCTTTTACTTCCATCTTTGAAGCAGCTGTTGATTCCTGATCTAATTACATGTTTGTAGTACTTTAATTCTTTTATAGTAATAATTACAAAAGATGATTATTAGATTTTTATAGTAATGTAGTAAGTGCTGTTGTAGACTACTGTCGTATGTTGTCTCAGTCAACTGTATTTTAAATTCCAGCTTTATATAAACAACATGTGCATTATTAATACAAAAACTAGATCTAGACAATGTAGACAGAATGAAAGTACAGTTAAATCTGCTATTACACTGTCTTGGGCCAAATTTTGCCAAAATTGAAAAGGAGGGAATTATTCACTTTCATAATTCATTCTCCTTAATCTCTTTTTGTATCACTATTTGAACAGTTGTATATAAAGTTTACTAAACAATTTGTAAATGTATAAACATGCCTTAACAGTAAGTACATTATACTGCCTTACGTCACTATGCCACGAAATACCCTCCATCAATACAACCACTATAATAACAGATATGACAAAAGTTCACAGGAACATCCCTAAGATAATTCCTAGTATTTTCATAGTGATTGTAATGCTTCTTAGGCTTGTTACTCTCCCTCTCTCTCTAGCCCACAAACCACTACATACTATATTAATATTGTAACCAAGTTACAATAGTCTTGACATATAATATAGTATAACTTAACATACTATATACTCCCCAGCCAGCATAAAAATTATATTACTGACACAGTGAGGAGTAGCATATCCTGCCAGAAACCAAGCAAATGAAAATGATTTTCCTTGAGTGTCTTCTTAATTGTAAGATTATGATATTCCTATGATTTAGTTTCTAGACACTATATCATTGGCCCATTGAGTGAAGTTAGGATATTCATTGAATCATTGTTACCAGCAATAGCTCCAGTAGTAGCTGTACTGGTACTGGTAGTATCTCTGGCAGCCAATTGAACCAGTGATAAACAAAGTATTACCACCAGTAGCAATACTATAAGACACAGTAATAAAGCAATAACTACTAATGGTGCACCCCATGTTGACTGCTTTGATCCTTTATTCCATGATGCTGTAGCTTCCCTTGACTCATGGTACATATATGACTACTGTCTATAAATGCATGCTACATAGTTAAAATATTTTACACTAATACATTTGTTTGGTTATAATAAATTGCTAATGCACAACAAAATAGTCTATTGTGTGACTATAAATAATTATACAATCCCATAAAAGGGCAAAATGATTATACTATAATAGTGCAAAATGCTATACTCACTAAAATAACAGAGTTTCTGTGTATCCTTATATGGTAAAATAACATTGCTGAAGTCATGCAGCACTGGACACAAACTTTAATGAGAACATAAAAATTCTGTTATCAAAAATGCATAAAATAGCAAATGGTTCAGATAATTTAAATAGATTTTAGCAGCACCAAACTTGCATAAATGGTTACTTTCACCGAAATGGGAGATGCACAAATTACCATAGCTATATGTGCATGCATGTAAAGACTATTCATGCATAATTCTATGAGAAATGTGGCATGTGAAACTGGCATAAATTAATAGCCTGCAGTTGGTAGGAATGGGTACTGCAGTCCACAAAACCACAAGAATGTAGTCACTCCTACATGTTGCATATAGTAGGTATAGTAGCAATTAGCAATAATTCCTTTGACTGTAACATACCATATAGTGGGCATATTTTAACTGAGAAAATGTTGTTTCTAAGAAGGATTACAAATGATGTAGTATTGCCTGAAGATATGTTAAAGCAGTGAAGTAGCACAAGAGAACTGGTCTTAACATTTTAAAGAAAGAAGGTAACTAACTGAATATCAACTAGTACAAGCAAAGTTATGGACTACACAAATGTTACTGGGACTGACAAGTAGTGGGTGTAGTACTCAGTAGTATTATAGTGGAATGTGGTCATTTAGGAGCTTTAAGACATACATGTACATATGATTAAAAAGCATTGTCAGCAAATCTAATTATTGTTACTACAACTACAATACTAAAGCTGTTTTCTACTTGATGTAAATCTCATAAAAGCCAACAGGACTGTCTTCATCAGTAGTTTCTTGATCAGCACAGACCCTCAACTCAATATAGTCAGTAGTGGTAGTGCTACCATAGTTTCTGTGAAACCATGGGATACCAGGAACATTACAACAAGGTGATTCAACGCCATTGCATTCTTGACCATCCCAGAGTGGATCAGATGTGTAAAACTGACTAGCATCATTGGTAAGATTACCAGGTTCACAGAAATAATTTTAACCAATAAATGTTTGAAGTTGCTGGTTACAATTGCATCAATTGGTGTTAGAGTCACTCCATCCACTTATAAATGTCCAGACATGCTGACGAGGCAACCCTTGAGTGATACTAACACCATCAACGTAAGGAGAATTGATGTCACCACTCCATGCAGCATCAGTTGTCCAATAATGATATCCTGTTACTCTACCACATATCTGAGAATAACTGATACCATTAGATGGGAACTTAACTGATACACAGCTACCACTGTTTGTTACTGGTCTACTACAAGCTCTAACTCCTCCTGACTGGTACAGTCTAAACCCAGAAGGACAGTTCTGTGCAGCATCAGACATATCCAGATATGCTAGTCTTGTCCATCCTCCGCCTGAACCACACAGCTCCTCCATATTAGATATTACAGTAAATATATTGAGTTTCATTGGTAGCAGTTTTCAGTAGATATACACCAGAAGGACTGTTTGGTTGTTTGTTCTTAATCTCTTGACAAGAAGTAGGGATAGGAGAGAAGGAAGATGAGTCATTGTGTAACATGATAAGGTCTTCCACTAGTAGCAGTATATCATTGATAGCTCCAGCATTAGAGGTAGCAGTCTTTTTGATATGAGAGAGAGAAGAAATGATACCATCCATTTTCTATTTTATTTCTTGAATATCTTGACCATTAATTGTTCCTGATAGTATTGAATAGTTCATTCAATAGCCCATCATCAGTGTTGTATTGATTGGTATCAGTATTACTGGTATCACTGCAGGTAGTACAGGCTGCAGTACAGGTACTGTTAGCAGCATCAAATGTAAGAGCAAGATTAGTACTGCTGATAAACTGAGAGAGACAAGCAATAGCTAGTATAAGAAGAGAGAGAGCATTATTATCCTCTTTGTAATGATTGTTTACTGTTTACTCCTCACTCCTTTTATAATATTCAGAAGAGCCTGACTAATGACGTCAGTCATGATGCTGTAGGTAATGAGAAACATTCAAAGAACGTGCTCTAGTGTATTGACTTGCTAGCCAAAAATGTGGAGGTGGTGTTTTGGGGGTGTTTTTGGAGCCATTTTTGGAAAAAACCATGGGCTATAGTCTTGGGTATTTTTCAGGATTCTGGCGTTTTCTTAAAATGGCTGCAACTTGAAAAATTGAAGTCGGAACCAGCTCAAACTTGTTACACAGCATAAGTACATCAATATGAATCAGAAAATGTAATAAAAATTGGGGGCATTTTCGGAGCCATTTTTTGGAAAAAACCATGGGCTATAGCCTTGGGTATTTTTCAGAATTCTGGCGTTTTCTTAAAATGGCCGTAACTTGAAAAATTGAAGTCGGAACCAGCTCAAACTTGCTACACAGCATAAGTACATCAATATGTATCAGAAAATGTAATAAAAATTGGGGGTGTTTTCGGAGTCATTTTTTGGAAAAAACCATGGGCTATATCCTTGGGTATTTTTCAGGATTCTGGCATTTTCTTAAAATGGCCGTAACTTGATAAATTGAAGTCGGAATCAGCTCAGACTTGCTACACAGCATAAGTACATCAATATGTATCAGAAAATGTAATAAAAACTGGGTGTGATCTTGCAGTCATTTGTGGAAAAATTTTTCAGAAATTTGGTATTTAAAAAATGGTCGAAACTTCAAAATTATAGTCGGAATCAGCTCAAACTTTCTGCACAGCATAAGGATATCAATGTGTATCAAAAAATGTAATAAAAATTGAATAATTGCTGAGCCAATTTTTTGGAAAATCTATGGGCTATAGTACATATAGTACAGTATAATGGCCTTTTATTCCAGCCACTTGCAGTGTGGCTAAAATAAAAGGTGTGGCTCAAATAAAGCATCGCCTATATAGTAATCCCAGTACTACCAATGACAGTTTACTGATAAAAAAAGCTTCAGTTTTCTATACTTCTATGCTGATTTATGACACAATATTAGGCTCTATTTGTTGTATACAACCTTGTTTGTAGCATCTAAAGTTCAAAAGACTCTTACTGCTCTTTTTGGAGAATAGCAACTTGTCGCGGTAAGTGATGTTTGAGCTACCATGTCTCAGGAATGAAGAATTTAAGACACATTTCCTACATTTAAAATCAATAACAAACTTGCAATTTATCGTTTGATATATTTATTGCAGTATTACCTTCATCATGAGAGGGCTGACTATAATTCAGACTACATTAATAACATTGTTGGTTTATGCTGCCTCTGAGAAGACGGATAAGGAAGTAAACTTAAGGAAAACAACTTTTAAGAATTGTCTTAGTTGACAGCGGGACCCCTCAGGACCTTAGCAAGGGTTTAAAAATAGAGCAGAAGACACCATTTTGCGAACACACACACACACACACACACACACACACACACACACACACACACACACACACACACACACACACACACACACACACACACACTGACTATGGTAACTACATAGTCATCACCCACGCTAATCGCTGGCGAGGCCGATAAGTGATATTGTAAAACAAGTCTTCTCTAATAGTGCATATAAAAATGTCAAGAATGAAGTTTTGTACATACCCATTAAAGTAATCAAATTATGAAAAGAAGCCTCTGAGTGCTTCAGTAATAAACTACAATAATAAACTAGTAATACAGTTACACACTGTATACATAAATACACAATATCATAAGACAATGAGTTTTAGCATTAAAAGAAATTACACATCACAGTATACAGGACATTTGTTATACACACACTTCACTACTTTACATAAATTTCATAAAAGCCAACAGGACTGTCTTCATTAATACCATCTCCACAGACCCTCAACTCAATATAGTCAGTAGTGGTGGTGCTACCATAGTCTCTGTGAAACCATGGGATACCAGGAACATTACAGCAAGCTGATTCAAGAGAACCACAACCTTGACCATCCCAGAGTGGATCAGATGTGTAGAGTCTCTTCTTCCAATTACTAGCTTGATTACCAGACTCACAGAAATAATGTGTACCAATAAATGAACGAACTGATGGAGAAATACTACCTGAGCATTGACAAAGACTCTGATTATATTGAGCAACGAGTGTCCAGACATGTTGACGAGGAGACCCACGAGTGATACTAACACCATCAACATAATAAGAATCGATATCATTTACTCCATCAATACCATCAGGATGAGAATATTGATATCCTGTTACTCTACCACATATCTGAGAATAACTGATACCATTAGATGGGAACTGAACTGATACATTGCAGCCAATGTCTGGTTTACCACAAGCTCTAACTCCTGCTGACTGGTACAGTTTAAACCCAGAAGGACAGTTCTGTGTAGCATCAGACATATTCAGATATGCTAGTCTTGTCCATCCTCCTCCTGAACCACACAATGTTCCCATATTACAGTATGTAGGATATGTCCCATTACTACCTGCCAGTGTATAATAACCTGATGGACTGTTAGGTTGTTGTTCATGTAACTGCTTACAAGAGGTAGGTAAAGCAGTTGAGTCGTTGTATAGTACTAATAGTTCTTGTGCTATATCATCAACCACTCCAGCAGTAGAGGTACTGATGTCTTGTAGATTAGAAAGAGTATTGACAATGTTAATGAGCTTTTGTGCGGAATCTCTTGTAGTTTGTAAGATTTGTTTATCAACTTCAATGAAGTTGGTATTGTTCTGAAATAGTTGAAGGGTATTTTGAGCTACACGATCAGCCCATTCATTTGTATTACTACTACTGCTAGCACCAGTTGCAGTATTAGTACACTCAACATTATTACCAGTAGCATACACTACAGTAACAATGCCCAGTATAATTATTAATAATATCAATATGAGACAGAGTAATACTGTCATACAAAGCTGTGGTTTACTCCAAGATGACTGCCTTTGTTTAGGCCCCATTGTTACATCAGGAGCTGCTGAAGATACAGAGGATTGCTGGAGCTCCTTATCTTCTTCCTTATTGGTAACTGGTAGGTCATACATTTCCTCAACCCATTGATCCCCTTGCATTGCTGTATAATAAAGATCACTATCATGAGATTCACTTCTATGCCTCTCTGTCATCATGTAGTTATAATACTGAAGTAACAATGCTTATGAGTATAGCATAAACAACTGTCCACTTTATATAAAAAACACTAAAAAAATAATAACATTTATTGCTTATTTGGCTGTGGTGGGAAAAATATAGTTGATTTTGTACATTATAAATATTATGATGACAGAGTTTATAGTCATTATAAACTCGTGACTGAAAGTAATGATCAAAATTGTTAATGTAAAATTAAAAGAAACATAATTAGTATACATTCTCACTGATAAAGCAACACGGTAATAAGTTACACTGCATTACATGAATAGAGAAGGTGCTAGGGAATGTTCCTGGTATCCGATGGTTTCACAGAGACTATGGTAGCACTACCACTACTGACTATATTGAGTTGAAGGTCTCTGGAGATGAGGGAACAGGTGCTAAAGACAGTTCTGTTAGCTTTTATGAGATTTATGTTATGCATAACTGCATTAATTTTGATGCATGTAATTTTCACAACATGAATTATAATATATTATGTAACCAGGAACAGTAGTGTTTAGATAGCCAAAGTTTAATAGGAAATTAGCTAGCTTTACCTAATCACTAGATCTACTCTAACAATATGTAAACATGAATTTTTAATGTATTTACAACATAATTAAATTTCTAATTAGGTGGCTCTGAAATATGACTACAGGAGATTGAGAATGCGATACTTACATTTTTGTGCTGTTTAAGCTGATTCTGATCAAAATTAGTTTTATTTGCAAGCCATTTTTTTGGAAAAAAACCATTAGCTATAACATAAATGACAAGCAATAACCCAATCCTTTTATTGTCATAAAATCCGTGACAAGGAATACACCCATTCTTTCCATTGTCAGGCAAAAACTATGTTACTCATTTGCAAAAACTGATTTTAAAACATGGCCACAACTCAAAAGCTTTAAGTCAAAATCAGTTCAAACTTTCTACACAGTAATAGTACATCAATATGTATCAGAAAATGTAATAAAATTGGGGGTGATTTTGAAGCCATTTTTTGGGAAAAACCATGGGCTATAATAATAGGCTTAAAACTTATGCGTTTTCTTAAATGGCCACGCAACTTGAAAAATTAAAGTCAGAACCACCTCAAACTTTATAAGTAGCATAAGGACATTAGTATGTATCAGAAAATAAAATAAAAATTTAGGGTGATTTTGGAGCCATTTTAAAAAAAATCCATGGGCTATAGCCTTGGGTATTTTTCAAAAATTGTCCGTTTTAAAAAGTACTGATAACTTGAAAAGTTAAAGTCGAAATTGGCTCAAACTTTCTACACAGCATAAGACCATTAATATGTATTTTTTAATGTAATAAAAATTGGGGGTGATTTCGGAGCCATTTTTTGGAAAAAAACCACAGGCTATAGCCTTGCGTATTTTTCAGGATTCTGGTGTTTTCTTAAAATGGCCGTAACTTGAAAAATTGAAGTCTGAATCAGCTCAAACTTGCTACACAGCATAAGTACATCAATATGTATCAGGAATTGTAATAAAAATTTAGGGTGATTTTGGAGCCATTTTTCGGAAAAAACCACAGGCTATATAGCCTTGGGTATTTTTCAGGATTCTGGCGTTTTCTTAAAATGGCTGTAACTTGAAAAATTGAAGTCTGAATCAGCTCAAACTTGCTACACAGCATAAGTACATCAATATATATCAGAAAATGTAATAAAAATTTAGGGTGATTTTGGAGCCATTTTTTGGAAAAAACCATGGGCTACAGTCTTGGGTATTTTTTGAGGATTCTAGCGTTTTTTTAAAATGGCCGTAACTTGAAAAATTAAAGTCTGAATCAGCTCAAACTTGCTACACAGCATAAGTACATCAATATGTATCAGGAATTGTAATAAAAATTTAGGGTGATTTTGGAGCCATTTTTCGGAAAAAACCATGGGCTATATAGTACACAGGTTTTTCAGAAATTGGTCATTTTAAAAAAAGTTTATAACTCAAAAAGTTTAAGTCGGAATTAGCTCAAACTTATGTTAAGTATATAATTCCATTAATTCATTGCTTAATTTTCTCACATGTGAGTAGAATATTAAATATGTAAACATAAACAATCATAGCATTTAAACGATAATTGTCAAGCTTCACCCAATTACTATTGCTGTACATACATTTCATTACATAAGTTTACTTTAAAAATCATACAGCTAGAAACCTAACATTTTAGCTGCAATCACTTGCTATTCAGTGTAACCATGTGTAAAGTCATAAGTTGAAGGGGAAAACCTTTTGGCAAGCAGTATTTATGGCCAAGCCATGACAAGATTATTAATCAGATCACATAACAGTCATAATATCATTTCAGTAATTTTTCATAAACAAAACAAAATCTAATCAACTATACTATAAAAGATCTAAGAAATAATTTTACAAAGTTATTGTTAGCTGACTAAAAATTCTAAATTCTTGGAAATTATGGGAAACTGGCTAAATTATTTAACATAAATATCAACAATGCTGAAAGGGCTGTCTTCATCACTATAATCTTTACAAACCCTCAACTCAATATGGTCAGTAGTGGTAGTGTTACCATAGTCTCTGTGAAACCATGGGATACCAGTAACATTACAACAAGGTGATTCAAGAGAACCACAACCTTGACCATCCCAGAGTGGATCAGACGTGTAGAGAGTATAGCTCCAACCTGAATTAGGATTACCAGACTCACAAAAATAATTAGTGCCCATAAATGAACGAACTGATCCAGAATAATCACTGGCACATGGACAGTTATTTAGAGTCTGAGTATATTGAGCCAAGAATGACCAGACATGTTGACGAGGAGACCCACGAGTGATACTAACACCATCAACATAATAAGAATTGATATCATTTACTCCATCAATACCATCAGGATGACCATATTGATATCCTGTTACTCTACCACATATCTGAGAATAACTGATACCATTAGATGGGAACTGAACTGATACACAGCCACCACCACTGTTGGTATTACCACAAGCTCTAACTCCTCCTGACTGGTACAGTCTAAACCCAGAAGGACAGTTCTGTGTAGCATCAGTCATATCCAGATATGCTAGTCTTGTCCATCCTCCTCCTGAACTACACAATGTTCCCATACTACAGTATGTGGAATATGTTCCATTAGTTCCTGCCAGTATATAATAACCTGATGGAGTGTTAGGTTGTCTATCCTTAATCTCTTTACAAGAGGTAGGTAAAGCAGTTGATTCATTGTGTAGTACTAATAGTTCTTGTGCTATTAGTAGTATACCATTGACTACTCCAGCAGTAGAGGTACTGGTGTCTTGTAGATTAGAGAGAGTATTGACAATGTTAATGAGCTTTTGTGCAGAATCTCTTGTAGTTTGTAAGATTTGTTTATCAAGTTCAGTGAAGTTGGTATTGTTCTGAAATAGTTGAAGGGTATTTTTTGATACACCATTAGCCCATTCATTGAAGTCAGGAAGGCTCCCTGTTACATTGCTGTTAACTTTAGAGACAACACCATTAGCCCATTCATTGAAGTCAG
>NW_003546421.1:158020-171098 GCF_000090795.2 Amphimedon queenslandica | reverse complement strand
GTTAACTTTAGAGACAACACCATTAGCCCATTCATCAAAGTCAGGAAGGCTCCCTGTTACATTGCTGTTAACTTTAGAGACAACACCATTAGCCCATTCATCAAAGTCAGGAAGGCTCCCTGTTACATTGCTGTTAACTTTAGAGACAACACCATTAGCCCATTCATTGAAGTCAGGAAGGCTCTGGTTGACTAGAGAGACAACACCATTAGCCCATTCATTGAAGTCAGGAAGGCTCTGGTTGACTAGAGAGATAACACCATTAGCCCATTCATTGAAGTTAGAAATATTTCTGTTACCATCAGTAATGTTAAGTTTATCATAGACATTTTGAGCTATACGATCAGCCCATTCATTTGTATTACTACTACTGCTAGCACCAGTTGCAGTATTAGTACACTCAACATTATTACCAGTAGCATACTTATCATACACTACAATGCCCAGTATAATTATTAATAATATCAATATGAGACAGAGTAATACTGTCATACAAAGCTGTGGTTTACTCCAAGATGACTGCCTTTGTTTAGGCCCCATTGCTACATTAGGAGATACAGTGGATACAGAGGATTGCTGGAGCTCTTTGTTGATAGTTGGTAGCTCATACATATTCTCATTCCATTGATCTCCTTGCATTACTGTGTAAGGATCACTGTCATGAAACTCTCTCGGCTGATTTTCTGTCATCATAAACTGAGCTTACAGGTAAAAAGCATATAAAATAAATGTCCTTTTTATAATGAACATAGCGCAAACAAAAACTTTGGCTACAGTGAAGTTGACACAAGAGAAATTATAGTTGATTTATTATGACAATATACATATTATGATGAAAAACTGACTGAGTTTAGTTTTATAACTAAAAATAATAATCAAAACTGTTAATGTAAAAATTAAAATAAACATAATAATAATAAGGATTACTGAACTATACATTACTGACAAAGCAAACTTCACAAGAATATGTCCTGGTTTGCATAACTTACAATTGTTAATTTAATTAATTACATATTGCATTACTGCACATAAATCTATATAAAAACTAACAAGACTGTCTTCACCACCAGCATTAGCACAGACCCTCAACTCAATATAGTCAGTAGTGGTATTGCTACCATAGTCTCTGTGAAACCATGGGATACCAGGAACATTACAACAAGGTGATTCAATGCCATTGCATTCTTGACCATCCTAGAGTGAATCAGATGTATAAAAGGTTTGAGACCAAGTAGAAGCATGATTACCAGACTCACAGAAATAATTGTCTCCCACAAAGGACGGAATCAACTCAGAACTCCAGTTGCACATGGACACATAAAATAAGGAATGCCTTCAGAAGAATTAGTTAAACCATTTGCTAATGTCCAGACATGTTGACATGGAAATCTAACACCATCAACATAATAAGAGCATTTCTGGTTAAGTGCAGTGCACACAAATTTTTGGTTAAGTGCAGAAAGATACACTGTGGTAGTATGAATAAGATAACAGTATCCAAGGTGCTATGGGCAAATAACATTCATTTTGAAACATTTTGACATTTTTGACAAGTGTACTCTATGTATATATATGGGCCAAAACCATTGGACCAAGTTTTGCATCAACTGCATATACTGCATTTCATGGCTATGTAGTTGTACTATGAGAATCATTCAACGTCTACTCTTCATACCACCCATACCATTAGTAATTATACCATTAGTAATTAAGATAATAAAAACCTTATACACTAAACACAATAAACTGTAACTCTACTAAACTATCACAACTATAGTCTATACTATTATACTAACTAACTACACATACACACAATATGTATTAACTGTTCATCAGTATATTCTCATCATTTGACATACAACTCATAAAAGCCAACAGGAACATCTTCATTATCAGTAGTTTCATCTCCACACACCCTCAGCTCAAGGTAGTCAGTAGTATTAGTGCCAAGTACCTTATTGAACCATGGAAGACCAGGAGCAGTACAACAGTTACCTTCAAGACTACCACATCCTTTACCATCCCACAATGGATCAGATTCATAGAGTATGAACTGCCATGTATTGTCAGTAGCAGGATTACCAGATTCACAGAAGTAGTCATTACCAATGAAAGACTGAGGGCTTTGGGGACTACCTTGAGAACATGGACAATTATGGCCACCATTTTCATAAAGACTAGCTTCTTGCAGTCCACCTATTAGTGTCCAGACATGTTGACGAGGAGACCCACGAGTGATACTAACACCATCAACGTAGTGAGAATTCATATTGTTATGACCGCTTAGAGCCTGGAGTGCATTAGGTGCTCCATATTGATATCCTGTTACTCTACCACATATCTGAGAGTAACTGATACCATTAGATGGGAACTGAACTGGTACACAGCTACCACTGTTTGTTGCTGGTCTACCACAAGCTCTAACTCCTCCTGACTGGTACAGTCTAAACCCAGAAGGACAGTTCTGTGTAGCATCAGACATATCCAGATATGCTAGTCTTGTCCATCCTCCTCCTGAACCACACAGCTCCTCCATATTACAGTAAGCATTTTGAGTTTCATTATTAGCAGTTTTCAGTAGATATACACCAGAAGGACTGTTTGGTTGTTTGTTCTTAATCTCTTGACAAGAAGTAGGGATAGGAGAGAAGGAAGATGAGTCATTGTGTAACATGATAAGGTCTTCCACTAGTAGCAGTATATCATTGATAGCTCCAGCATTAGAGATAGCAGTCTCCTTGATATGAGAAAGAGAAGAAATGATGCCATCCATTTTCTGTTTTATTCCTTGAATATCTTGACTATTGTTCCTGGTAGCATTGAGTAGTTCATTCAATAGTTCATCATCAGTGTTGTATTGATTGGTATCAGTATTACTGGTATCACTGCAGGTAGTACAGGCTGCAGTACAGGTACTGTTAGCAGAATCAAATGTAAGAGCAAGATTAGAACTGCTGATAAACTGAGGGAGACAAGCAATAGCTAGTATAAGAAGAGAGAGAGCATTATTATCCTCTTTGTAATGATTGTTTACTGTTTACTCCTCACTCCTTTTATAATATTCAGAAGAGCCTGACTAATGACGTCAGTCATGATGCTGTATGTAATGGGAAACATTCAAAGAACGTACTCTAGTCTAGTAATTTGTTAGCCAAAAATGTGGAGGTGATGTTTAGCACTATCAATTTGCATACCTTCTATAAAGTATTGTGCACTTATTGCTAACAATTAACTTACGATAAAGTTTAACTGAACTACCGTGCTATCTATTTTCATAAATTTGTATGTCCAGTAAAGGATATTTTTCAGAAATTGGCCTGTTTTTAAAATGGTCGTAGCTAAAAAAATTTACCCCCCCCAAATGTGATGCATTAGTTTGCTGTAAATAGTATACAGAGGAAGTTACACCATAAATATCAGAGACTATGGTTATACACAATGTAGATCTACATAAAATTATTATAATGTTTATACATGCATATGTATCTATAATCTATTTCTGCTATTAGTGAATTATACTAGTGTGATATTGCTACCATTAAATAAGTATTGTCTGGCTATTGTACAATAGTAAAGCTGTTGTTCACTTGATGCAAGTCTAATAATAGCCAACAGGACTGTCTTCATTACTTGTTCCTTATGATTTGAAACTATGTTATATCCATTCTGCATGCTCTCATACTACATGGACTTGTATCTCAATCAGTTATTACTACCACATTCCGTATTAAAATAATTAACCTTCTAAAACAATAGTAATTATGTAAATGTGTCAAAAAGAGGAAACCATTCTTATTTAGCTGCTACAAACTAACAATAAAAATGCTAAAGCCCCTTTCTACTTAATGTAAATCTCATAAAAGCTAACAGGAACATCTTCATCCAGTGTACGTTGATCAGCACAGACCCTCAACTCAATATAGTCAGTAGTGGTAGTGCTACCATAGTCTCTGTGAAACCATGGTAGTCCTGGAACAGAGCAACAAGGTATTTCAATGAAAGAACAGTCTTTACCATCCCATAGTACATCATTAAAGTTTCCTCCTGCACCTTCACAAAAATAATGACTACCAACAAAGGATTGAGTAACTTGAGTGCTGCCATTAGTACAAGGACAATTATAAATACCCCCTTTAAATAAAGTGTCAACTCCAGTAGCTATTAGTGTCCAGACATGTTGACGAGGAGACCCACGAGTGATACTAATACCATCGACATAATCACCATTAATATTGTTATGATTATTTGTAGCAAATTCAGTGTTTACTGCATCTGGTGTCTCATATGAGTGTCCAAACACTCTACCACATATCTGAGAATAACTGATACCATTAGATGGGAACTGAACTGATACACAGCTACCACTGCTTGTTACTGGTCTACCACAAGCTCTAACTCCTCCTGACTGGTACAGTCTAAACCCAGAAGGACAGTTCTGTGTAGCATCAGACATATCCAGATATGCTAGTCTTGTCCATCCTCCTCCTGAACCACACAATGTTCCCATATTACAGTATGTAGAATATGTTCCAGTAGCTCCTGCGAGTATATAATAACCTGATGGACTGTTAGGTTGTTGTTCTCGTAACTGCTTACAAGAAGTAGGTAAAGCAGTTGATACATTGTGTAGTACTAATAGTTCTTGTGCTATTAGTAGTATATCATCAGCCACTCCAGCAGTAGAGGTACTGGCATCTTGTAGATTAGAGAGAGTATTGACAATGCTAATGAGCTTTTGTGAAAAATCTCTTGTAGTTTCACATTCACTACTGTTAGCACCAGTTACAGTATTAGCACACTCAACATTATTACCAGTAGCATACACTACAGTAACAATGCCCAGTATAATTATTAATAATATCAATATGAGACAGAGTAATACTGTTATCAACAGTAGTGGGTTACTCCAAGATGACAAATTCTTCTTTTTTGGTTCCATTGCTACATTAAGAATTGCAGTTGAGTCCTGGAGTCCCCTAGTTGGAACCTCATATGTATTACTTCTTTTCAATGATGTATAATGATCATCCTCTCCAGTACTACTCGATTGGTAAAGGTTTGTCTCCATTTTGTAGCTCGTATCTCGCTTGTGTGGAGAATCTATGAAGCAGATATTCACTAGCTGTTTTTCTTATGCTGTTTACAAATTTCTGAAGAACTTTTTATAAAAAAAGCATTGGTCATGTAGTTTGCAGAAGCAAAAAGTGTATTTAATCAAAAGTAAACAGAAGTTAAAAGTGTATTTAAACAGTTGATAGAGATAATAAATTTGGTAAATGTGTATTTAGTCCAAATTTCAGATTACTAGATACAAGTATACACCATACAATAAACAATTGTACAGCTAGCTTCCAAGGTTAGCAACAACAATCGGAAAATCCTCTTTGTTCAAAGATACATGTATAACATAAAACAAAGGCTATAAATACAACAGTAGCTAGAAAATGCACAGGATAATTTAAAACAGAAGTACTACATGCATGTACTACTTTACATAGATCTCATATAAGCTAACAGGATTATCTTCATCATTTGAACCAGCATCTCCACAGACCCTCAACTCAATATAGTCAGTAGTGGTAGTGTTACCATAGTCTCTGTGAAACCATGGGATACCAGGAACATTACAACAAGGTGACTCAAGATTGCGGCAACCTTGACCATCCCAGAGTGGATCAGATGTGTAGAGGATGTGTGCAGGGCTACTATTAGGATTCCCTGATTCACAGAAGTAGTCATTGCCCATGAAAGATCGCACAGATTCCGTGCTACCAGTACTACAAGGACATACTGACTCGGAATAATCGGCTAAAAATGTCCAGACATGTTTACGAGGAGGTGAGCCACGTGTGATACTAACACCATCCATATAATAAGAGTCTATGTTATTTGGCCCATCAATGCCTTCGGGGATACCATATTGATATCCTGTTACTCTACCACATATCTGAGAATAACTGATACCATTAGATGGGAACTTAACTGATACACAACCAGCACCACTGTTGGTATTACCACAAGCTCTAACTCCTCCTGACTGGTACAGTTTAAATCCAGAAGGACAGTTCTGTGTAGCATCAGACATATCCAGATATGCTAGTCTTGTCCATCCTCCTCCTGAACCACACAATGTTCCCATATTACAGTATGTAGAATATGTTCCAGTAGGCCCTGCCAGTATATAATAACCTGATGGACTGTTAGGTTGTTGTTCTTGGAGATGTTTACAAGAGGTAGGTAGAGCAGTTGATTCATTATGTAGCTCCAATAGTTCTTGTGCTATTAGTAGTATATCATCAGCCACTCCAGCAGTAGAGGTACTGGTGTCTTGTAGATTAGAGAGAGTATTGACAATGTTCATTAGTTTTGAAGCAGATGCACTAGTTCCATTAAGAAGACGATTCAATAACTCTGTATTATTAAACAAATGCTCTCTTTCCTCGGCAAAATTATCTCCAACCTTAAGCATAAGGCTTTCTAAGACTGTAGTGAGGTGTGACAACTTTTGGTCATTGCTATTGATTCTACTATCAGTGATATTAGTAGCACTGAAAATGGCATTGAGAATAGATTGGGTGTAAGAATCAACAGCACCATTAGTAGCATTAGCAAGAGTGGCAACATCAGTTATAGCATTGAGTACATCAGCAATTGAATGAGTTGTTAAGTCTGCAGTCTGAGCAAGCCTATTCAGTGTTACTGTATCATTCAACCTCCTCTCTATCTCTGCTAACATAATCTGAGCCACTTCTTTGACAGCATTTTGTGTATTAGTGCTGGTATTAGCAAGATCAGTGAGGACATTATCATTTGAAATGACAGGATTTGATGTGGTAGAATCACAAGAAGTATTACCATACAACTGATACAGTATAGCAATTGCTGCTACAATAATAACGATCAGTTGTATCACTTGTATTGCTATTACAACCAACTGTAGCTTCCCTCCTGTAGGTTTGTCAGGAGCCTTGATCACTTCATCATAAGGTTCAGGGAAGCCACCATCATTACCATACTCTTGTAGCTCATAAAGCTTCCTATTATCATCTGTCTCCATGATAAACACTGAAAGAGGGTGGTTACTGTTAAGTGTTGCTATTTAATTTCTAATTGAATTCATATCGTGTTAGAGTGATAGCATGAATTTTGTATGCATGACATACCAAGGAATACAAGAGTATTATGAATACCTATACAGCACTACTAATACTATAACATACTTATTTTATTGTGCATAATCTTTTATAACTTATTTGGTATATATTTTGTTTCCAATGAAATAGTCATTATAATTATATTCTGCTATTGGCAAATTTCAATTTATTGTTATTGGAAAGGAAGAACTAAACAAGGAGGAGATTAATATTATTAATTGTAATTAATACTTTGTAGTTGTTCTAGGATGTATATTTTCTGACGGTTGAATGCAATGAATTAGGCAGAAAATAAGCTCCTATAAAAATTTAGTATAATATTATACTAGTGGTGGGCGATACTGGCCAAAATGGATTCGATACGATACCGATCGATATCAGCTCATATCGAGAGTATCGATACAGTTTTGATACGATATTTAGACCACACCTATGGAGGCATACCCCTTATTATTGACTGTTTTCATCGATGTTTTCATGCACGTGTATCCACGTGTGTGTATTATACGTCATTAACTTATTAAAATTTTCATTATTAATATTATTTAACCATAATAAATGGGCGTGGTCAACGTATCGATCCAGATTCCTTCAAAATTTCGATACCGATACGAATCGATACCGTAAAATATCGTTTGTATCGATAAAATATCGATATATCGCCCACCACTATATTATACTGACCCACCTATAGGTGGAGCTTGGCAGGGGTATCTATATATATATATATACCCTGCAAATAGGTCAAGAGTTCAGTCTACGGAGCATTACAGTGCAAGCAGACACTACAGATCATTCTAATTCATATTTATACCCTCCCCCCCGCCTCTTAAATTTATTCCTTAACGAAATTCTTTAGTTAATTTCCTAGGTAATTAATAACCTGACACGGCACCTCAAAGAGACTTTCATTGAATCGTTGGTACTCCTGGCTGTTTGATAAAGAATTGTGATTTAAAATTATTAGGACATTACTGATTGCTATTATTAGTACTATTGTTAGTATTATTATTATTATTATTATTATTATTATTATTATTATGATAAGGGACAGGTAGAGTTTACACTTGACATCAGTTGGAGTATGACTAGAGGAAAAAGCACGTCTCAAAAAGGCTAGAGTACTATAAGCTCGCTGAAGGACATTCCTGGTTTGCAAAGACTATGAGAGATCTTCTGTAAAAAGTACTCCCAGATCTTTACATGATTCCTGACACTCAATGGTAGATCCCAGGAAGGAGTAGTTAAAGCAGAGGGGAGTTGATCTTGGACCATGATACCTCATCAGGATGGTTTTACTAGAATTGAACTTTAATTTAGACTCCAAGCTCCACTCTCCAATCCTCTCCAAGTCCTCCTGAAGGAGGAGACAGTCAGCCTCAGAGGAAATAGTCCTCCGACTCTTACTGTCATCAGCATAAAGTAGTAGAGAGGAGTGGAGAGGGGGGAGAGGAAGATCATTAATGTATAAAAGGAACAGCAGAGGTTCGTATTGATTATGTGTACCTGTATTAGTTCTGTGTGTGCAGTGGTGGTTGTAGTCATAGGTTTTTCCACCACAGAAATACCAAGTGGTGGTTTTTCCCTTGAGGGACTGTGGGACCCAGTCCCCCTAAATAATTCTAAACCGACAGGCCCCCAACTTACTGTCTGCCGCACTTGTGTGTAATTCTTTTTGTGTATGTGATCATTTTTCTGTTGAATTATTTTGTTATCTGTTGTGTTAATGTTTTATTGAATGATTGGCTTGCACTAGCTGCCCACCTCAATGTTGTGAATGCATGTTGGGTGGAGTGACAAGGGTGGGCAGTGCATAGTAGTAATTAATTGGATGTTATGGGAGGGTTATTATTAGTCTATTGTGGTTTTGTTATGAAAATATTAGTTGATATATGATGTGTGACCTTTTGTCAGTCTTTTGTTCTTTTGTCAGTTAGTCAGTTGTTGTTAGTTACTGTTTTGTCAGTTTTAGTTATTCCTTCTTTTTGTGATCTGCAATGAAGCTATTTGCTTTTGAGTGAGCTAGCTTGCACTCTGCGAAGCTGCTGTTTTACAACAATTAATGAGAAAAAAATTCAGTACACAATAAAATAAACAATAATTATACTAACTAGACTATAGACTATTAACTGCCATTAAATATTTATTTTGAAATAATGTCGCAAAAAATTAGTCACTGTACTAAACTAAATACAATACTAAAGCTGTTTTCTACTTGATGTAAATCTCATAAAAGCTAACAGGACTGTCTTCATTACTTGTTGCTTCATCTCCACAGACCCTCAACTCAATATAGTCAGTAGTGGTATTGCTACCATAGTCTCTGTGAAACCATGGGATACCAGTGGCTGAACAGCAAGTTGATTCAAAAAAACCACAACCTTGACCATCCCAGAGTAGATCAGCTGTAAAAAATTGATTACCAGTATTGGTAGGATTACCAGACTCACAAAAATAATTGTTACCAATAAAATTTTGATGCTGCTGGCCACAATTGCATGAGTAAATGTTATAACTATCACTCAAACTATTTATAAATGTCCAGACATGTTGACGAGGAGACCCACGAGTGATACTAACACCATCAACATAATGAGAATTGATATCACTCCTCACTAGAGCATCTGGTGTTCCATATTGATATCCTGTTACTCTACCACATATATGAGAATAACTGATACCATTAGATGGGAACTGAACTGATACACAGCTACCACTGTTTGTTGCTGGTCTACCACAAGCTCTAACTCCTCCTGACTGGTACAGTCTAAGCCCAGAAGGACAGTACTGTGTAGCATCAGTCATATCCAGATATGCTAGTCTTGTCCATCCTCCCCCTAAACCACACAATGTTCCCATATTACAGTAAGCAATATAAGTTGCATTAGTATTTGCCAGTAGATACAAACCTGATGGACTGAGTGGTTGTCTTTCCTTAATCTCTTTACAAGAGGTAGGTAAAGCAGTTGAGTCATTGTGTAGTACTAATAGTTCTTGTGCTATTAGTAGTATATCATCAGCCACTCCAGCAGTAGAGGTACTGTTGTCTTGTAGATTAGAGAGAGTATTGACAATGTTAATGAGCTTTTGTGCAGAATCTCTTGTAGTTTGTAAGATTTGTTTATCAAGTTCAGTGAAGTTGGTATTGTTCTGAAATAGTTGAAGGGTATTTTGTGATACACCATTAGCCCATTCATTGAAGTCAGGAAGGCTCCCTGTTACATTGCTGTTAACTTTAGAGACAACACCATTAGCCCATTCATTGAAGTCAGGAAGGCTCCCTGTTACATTGCTGTTAACTTTAGAGACAACACCATTAGACCATTCAGTGAAGTTAGGTATTTTCTGGAAACAGTCACTAATGTTAAGTCTATCATAGACATTTTTAGCTATACGACTAGCCCATTCATTTGTTCTACTGCTACTGCTAGCACCAGTTGCAGTATTAGTACACTCAACATTATTACCAGTAGCATACTTATCATACACTACAATGCCCAGTATAATTATTAATAATATCAATATGAGACAGAGTAATACTGTTATGAACAGTAGTGGTTTACTCCAAGATGACTGCTTTTGTTTAGGCTTATTATTATCGGTTGGTACAAAGGGCAGTGGAACAGGCTGCTGGTCTCTCTTATCTTCTCTTTTGCTGACTTCTGGAAGCTCATACATATTATTTTCTTTAAATTTATGCTGCAGGGATGTATACTCAGCATCGTGGCGAATCTGTTCTTGTATTTTCTCCATTTCTTCTTGATGTCGCTTGCTCAGCAGCAGTAAAGCTTATTATAGAATAGCATATATCTTTCTTTATAAAAGGCATCATGCAAATATGGAACAGAAACTATTTTTGTTTTGATTGCATGGCAAAATTAATCCACAAAAACAAGACAAATTTGATGCTATATAGAGAGCTTATTTGTTTTTATTCATAAAGTCCTAATCAAACTTCTATTTATTTGCATAAACAGGATAATGAAATGAGGAAAAATATAAGAAAAAACAGAGACTGAAAGTAGCTAAAACGAAAATATAAAAACGGGTAAATTGTATTCTGGTTATGTACTATTATACATGTACATCTCATATAAGCTAATGGCATTATCATCATCACAATGCTACCTATTTTACATGTATCTTATGAGGGCTGTCTTCATCATCAGTTTCCTCATCTCCATAGACCCTCAACTTAATATATAGTCAGTGTTACTGTATCAAGTTTAATACAATAATATAATTTGCATAAACGAACAGAATTATCTTCACCATAATAACTTGCCAGCATCAGCACACATCCTCAACTCAATATAGTCAGTAGTGGTAGTGCTACCATAGTCTCTGTGAAACTATTGGATACTATCAAAATACTTAGCTGTTTATCACACACTTAGCCAGCCTTATAATTTGTTTGGTATTTAATTTAGCACAGCATTGACTTAAGATTAACGAAAACTTGCATGTGAAATGGAACAATGTGCCTGACTTTATAAACTACATCAATTTGGCAAGTTGTGTGCTTCATTTTTATAAAGTATTAATTATGTTTAATACATAGTCTTTCTTATTGTTGAATGTTGCTATTTAATTTCTAATTGAATTCAGCATAAATTTTGTATGCATGACATACAAAGGAATACAAGAGTATTATGAATACCATCAAGATACAGCACTACTAATACTATAACATACTTATTTTATTGTGCATAATCTTTTGTAACTTATTTGGTATTTTGTTTCCAAGAAAAATAGTCATTATAATGTATATCTTGCTATAGAGGATATGCGTGCTAAGTATATTCATTGTAAAATAATTATATTCATTGCATACCGTAATAACTTTCAAGAAAAAAAATTAGTTCGTTGGACGTCAACTTTCCATTGGCAGCAATGGAGAAATGATAGAAAAAGGCTTGGTACCAGGAAACCGCTCTGTATTTCTTGATAGCAATCTTTCAGGTGACTACTAGACCCCATTAGATCCTCAGGATGCTTTCTAAGCTTCCGAAAAAGGCCTCAAGAAGGTAGCAAGGCAAGAAAATGTGTTTTCCCCCATTGAACTCTTAATAAACTTGACGTCCAACATGGCGGCCAATTTACTGTGTGGGTTGTATATACGGTACTAAAAAGCTATGAATATACTTAGCACGCATATCCTCTATTGGTGACTTTCAATTTAATATTTTTATTGGAAAGGAGGAACTAAAACAAGGAGGAGATTAATGGGAAGAAAAATTCAGTACATAATAGAATAAACAATAATTATACTAACTATAGGCTAGACTATTATCTATTATTGCTACCATAATTATTTTGAAATTATGTTGCAAAAAATTAGTCACTGTACTGAGCTAACTACTACTAAAGCTGTTTTCTACTTTATGTAAATCTCATAAAAGCTAACGGGACTGTCTTCATTACTTGTAGCTTCATCTCCACAGACCCTCAACTCAATATAGTCAGTAATGGTAGTGCTACCATAGTCTCTGTGAAACCATGGGATACCAGTAGCTGAACAACAAGTTGATTCAAGAGAACCACAACCTTGACCATCCCAGAGTGGATCAGCTGTAAAAAGTTGATTAGCAGTATCAGTAGGATTACCAGACTCACAGAAATAATTGTAACCAATAAAATTTTGATGCTGCTGGCCACAATTGCATGTGTTAATGTTATAAGCATCACTGAAACCACTCATAAATGTCCAGACATGTTGACGTGGAGACCCACGAGTGATACTAACACCATCAACATAATAAGAATTGATATCACTCCTTACTGGAGCATCAGTTGCTTTATATTGATATCCTGTTACTCTACCACATATCTGAGAATAACTGATACCATTAGATGGGAACTGAACTGATGCACAGCTACCACCGTTTGTTACTGGTCTACCACAAGCTCTAACTCCTCCTGAC
>NW_003546421.1:142649-157870 GCF_000090795.2 Amphimedon queenslandica | reverse complement strand
CATTCACTACTGTTAGAACCAGTTGCAGTATTAGTACACTCATCATTATTACCAGTAGCATACTTATCATACACTACAATGCCCAGTATAATTATTAATAATATCAATATGAGACAGAGTAATACTGTCATGAACAGTAGTGGTTTACTCCAAGATGACTGCCTTTGTTTAGGCTTATTATTATCGGTTGGTACAAAGGGCAGTGGAATAGACTGCTGGTTTCTCTCATCTTCTCTTTCGCTGACTTCTGGAAGCTCATACATATTATTTTCTTCAAATTTATGCTGCAGGGATGCATACTCAGCATGAATTTTCTCCATTTCTCCTTGATGTGGCTTGCTCTGCAGCAGCTTATTATATAGAAAAGCATATCCTTTTCTTATAAAGGCATCAAATGTAAAACAAAAACTATTTTTGTTTTGATTGCATAGCTGAAGTTAATCCACAGAAATAAGACAATTACTTGTTTTTAATTGATGCTAGATAGACCTGTACAAAGCTTATATATTATAATTTGTTTTTATTCATAAAGTCTTAATGAAACTTCTATTCAATTGCATAAACATCAATATTGAGGAAAATGAAATGAGGAAAAATATAAGAAAAAACAGAAACTGAAAGTAGTTAAAACGAAAATATAAAAATGGGTAAAATTGTATACTGGTTATGCACTATTATAAATATACATCTTAAATAAGCAAATGGGATTATCATATCACTATGCTACTTATTTCATGAGGACTGTCGTTATCATCAGTTTCCTCATCTCCACAGACTCTCAACTCAATATATAGTCAGTGTTACTGTATTAAGTTTAATACAGTAGCATAATTTAAATAAACGAACAGAATTATCTTCACCATAATAACTTGCCAACATCAGCCAAGACCCTCAACTCAATATAGTCAGTAGTGGTAGTGCTACCATAGTCTCTGTGAAACCATGGGATACCATCAAGATACTTAATTATTTATTACATGCTTAGCTAGCCTTATAACTTGTTTGGTATTTACTTTAGCACAGCATTGACTTAAGATTAATGAAAACTTGCATGTGAGATGGAACAATGTGCCTGATTTTATAAACTACATCAATTTGGCAAGTCGTGTGCTTCATTTTCATAAAGTATTAATTATGTTTAATACATAATCTTCCTTATTGTTGAATGTTGCTATTTAATTTCTAATTGAATTCATATCGTGTTTGGGTGATAGCATGAAGTTTGTATGCATGACATACAAAGGAATACAAGAAAGAGTATTATGAATACCTATACAGCACTGCTAATACTATAACATACTCATTTTATTGTGCATAACCTTTTATAACTTATTTGCTATTTTGAAAAATAATAGCAATTATAATGAATATCCTTCTATTGATGAATTTCAATTTATTGTTATTAGAAAGGAGGAACTACATCAAAGAGGAGATTAATGGGAAGAGAAAATTCGGTGCAATTAAGAGAATAAACAATATGCATGTAATAACTGGACTAGACTATCTAAAGTAGTGCTGCCATTAAATAATTATTTTTAAATAATGTTGCAAAAAATTAGTCACTGTACTGAACTAACAAGTCTACAATACTAAAGCTGTTTTCTACTTTATGTAAATCTCATAAAAGCTAACAGGACTGTCTTCATTACTTGTAGCCTCATCTCCACAGACCCTCAACTCAATATAGTCAGTAGTGGTAGTGCTACCATAGTCTCTGTGAAACCATGGGATACCAGTAACCGAACAGCAAGCTGATTCAAGAGAACCACAACCTTGACCATCCCAGAGTGGATCAGATATGAAAAGTTGATTAGCAGTATTGGTAGGATTACCAGATTCACAGAAATAATTGTAACCAATAAATACTTGATGCTGCTGGCCACAATTGCATGTGTTAATGTTATAAGCATCGCTGAAACCACTCATAAATGTCCAGACATGTTGACGTGGAGACCCACGAGTGATACTAACACCATCAACATAATAAGAATTGATATCACTCCTTACTGGAGCATCAGTTGCTTTATATTGATATCCTGTTACTCTACCACATATCTGAGAATAACTGATACCATTAGATGAGAACTGAACTGATACACAGCTACCACCGTTTGTTGCTGGTCTACCACAAGCTTTAACTCCTCCTGACTGATAAAGGCCAAACCCAGAAGGACAGTTCTGTGTAACATCAGTCATATCCAGATATGCTAGCCTTGTCCATGCTCCTCCTGAACCACACAATGTTCCCATATTACAGTATGTAGAATATGTTCTAGTAGGTCTTGCCAGTATATAATAACCTGATGGACTGTTAGGTTGTCTCTCCTTAATCTCTTTACAAGAGGTAGGTAATGCAGTTGAGTCATTGTGTAGTACTAATAGTTCTTGTGCTATTAGTAGTATATCATCAACCACTCCAGCAGTAGAGGTACTGTTGTCTTGTAGATTAGAGAGAGTATTGACAATGTTAATGAGCTTTTGTGCGGAATCTTTTGTAGTTTGTAAGATTTGTTTATCAATTTCAGTGAAGTTAGTATGGTTCTGAAATAGTTGAAGGGTATTCTGTGATACACCATTAGCCCATTCATTGAAGTCAGGAAGGCTCCCTGTTACATTGCTGTTAACTTTAGAGACAACACCATTAGCCCATTCATTGAAGTCAGGAAGGCTCCCTGTTACATTGCTGTTAACTTTAGAGACAACACCATTAGCCCAATCATTGAAGTCAGGAAGGCTCCCTGTTACATTGCTGTTAACTTTAGAGACAACACCATTAGACCATTCATTAAAGTCAGGAAGGCTCCCTGTTACATTGCTGTTAACTTTAGAGACAACACCATTAGCCCAATCATTGAAGTCAGGAAGGCTCCCTGTTACATTGCTGTTAACTTTAGAGACAACACCGTTAGCCCAATCATTAAAGTCAGGAAGGCTCCCTGTTACATTGCTGTTAACTTTAGAGATAACACCATTAGCCCAATCATTAAAGTCAGGAAGGCTCCCTGTTACATTGTTGTTAACTTTAGAGACAACACCATTAGCCCATTCATTAAAGTCAGGAAGGCTCCCTGTTACATTGCTGTTAACTTTAGAAACAACACCATTAGCCCATTCATTGAAGTCGGGAATTTTCTGGCTAATATTTTGAGCTATATGATCAGCCCATTCATTTGTATTACTACTACTGCTAGCACCAGTTGCAGTATTAGTACACTCAACATTATTACCAGTAGCATACTTATCATACACTACAATGCCCAGTATAATTATTAATAATATCAATATGAGACAGAGTAATACTGTATTGAACAGTAGTGGTTTACTCCAAGATGACTGCCTTTGTTTAGGCTTATTATTATTGGTTGGTACAAAGGGTAGTGGAATAGGCTGCTGGTCCTTCTTATCTTCTCTTTTTCTGAGTTCTGGAAGCTCATACATACTATTTTCTTCAAATTTATGCTGCAGGGATGTATACTCAGCATCATGGCGAATCTGTTCTTGTATTTTCTCCATTTCTCCTTGATGTGGCTTGCTCTGCAGCAGCTTATTATATAGAAAAGCATATGCCTTTCCTTATAAAAGGCATCATGCAAATATGGAACAGAAACTATTTTTTGTTTTGATTGCATGGCAAAATTAATCCACAAAAACAAGACAAATTTGAATTTAATTGATGCTATATAGACCTACATAGAGCTTATACATTATTTGTTTTTATTCATAAAGTCCTAATCAAACTTCTATTTATTTGCATAAACAGGATAATGAAACGAGGAAAAATATAAGGAAAAACAGAGACTAAAAATGGCTAAAACAAAAATATAAAAACGGGTAAATTGTATACTGGTTATGTACTATTATACATATACATCTTAAATAAGCAAATGGCATTATCATATCACTATGCTACCTATTTTACATGTATCTTATGAGGACTGTCTTCATCATCAGTTCCCTCATCTCCATAGACCCTCAACTCAACATATAGTCAGTGTTACTGTATTAAGTTAATACAGTAATATAATTTACATAAACAAACAGAATTATCTTCACCATAATAACTTGCCAACATCAGCACATACTCTCAACTCAATATTGTCAGTAGTGGTATTGCTACCATAGTCTCTGTGAAACCATGGGATACTATCAAGATACTTAATTGTTTATTACACGCTTAGCCAGCCTTATAACTTGCTTGGTATTTATTTTAGCGCGGCATTGACTCAAGATTAATGAAAACTTGTATGTGAAATGGTGGAACAATATAACTGATTTTATAAACTACATCAATTCGGCAATTAAGTCATGTGCATTCACTTTCATTCAGTATTAAATTATGTATAATAGTAATAGTGTACATGTATATATACCTTTCATGTTCCTCGACTTCCTTCTGCTTTGCGTTAAAGTGCTTTGCTTCCACTAAAATTTCAACTTAATCACATTCACTTTTCTTTAAAGCACCACATGTTGTCGTTTAATTACTCACAACACTCAAAAATTAGTCTGGTCAATATGTACCTATGGGTATAAAGATAAATGGGTGTCTATGGTCAAAATTATAAGCTTACAGTAAATTAATAAACAAATTAATAAAAATAATTAATTCTAAATTAATTATTAATACAATTACATGCGCAGATTGGTTATTAAAAATACGAGAATCACCCTACTGCGCATGTTGTCATGGCGCTGGTGTAGCGGCAAAACAAATAACCTGTCATTTCGGCAAGAAGCTTCGTCTCGGCATTGTTTTACACTGACTGTTGAACTGTTTCTCTACTGAAAGTATGCAAGTATTAAAATATTTCTCCTGCTTTTCCTCTGAACAAGATCATGTGGAAGGAAATGTTACCGTAAAGGTACTAATGTACCACAATTTATCACTTTACTCATGATAATTAACTTTTTATCTCTATTCACAGTTGATAGGGAAGACCGAGTCTGCTCCCTTTAGTATTGCTAACCTCTGTGGCTTGAGTGTGAAGGCCAATGGACTCTCAAAGAGGAGAAGGAAAAACAAAGAAAAGTTCCAAATTGAACTGATACAAGAGGAATGCTTGATTGTTAAAGGAAAGGCAAGTCCATTTCATTTTATCATCCCAACTAATGTTACTACTATGTCATTTTCTGTTACAGGATTCAGTTAGAAGCATTCCTATTGAAAAGGTCATTGTCATTCAAGGTGACAGAAGTAATATTTTCATTCTTATTGAAAAGGAGAGTGATGGCTCCTTTCACATGGAAACTTATAGCACTTTAAACAAGAAAAAGGTAAAAAGCAGTTTTATTTCCGATGATTTAACACTGAATAATCTATATTATTCTCAACATATAGATGAATGAAATATGCCAGTTCTTTAAGTCCACCAAATGGGAATTCAACGATTACTCCAATACTGAGATATCATCTACTGATGAATCAAATAAAGTCACCGCACCAAGTCCTGAATGTGTCGCTAAAAATTCTGTCGAGTCTGGCATAAGTTCAAATTCTGATACTACAGTAGTTGATACATCAGATACTACCAGCTTTGCTGATACTACAATCTCCTCTCCTAATGCAAGTACTGATGATATTGCTAAAGCTACAATTGCTGGTAGTAATGTCACATCTTGTGCTCCTCAACTTGCTGTGTCTGCTTCTGGTACAATTCAAGATAAAGATGTCAAAGAAACTTCACTTCCCTCTGAATCAACATATCCCTATCAATCTCCTGTCATGTACAAATTGAATGATGACAATAGCCTAAAGTCCGAGGACTATTTTATCTCTGATACTTCATCATTTCTCAGTTTAATATTAGAAACTGACAATATTTCTACTATCATGAATTCCACCATGAAACAAGATGATGATACATTCAGCAAGGTACATATTCAAATCATGCTTGCACTCAACTATTATAATTCTATTATTATTACAGGTTGATGATGATGATGATTCACTTTGTAGTGTAACAGATTTAAGTGATTGTTCCAGTTCATCCATTGGCTCACTGTTTGATGATATACAATTCGAATTGAATCGCCGAATGAGAAGATATAAATCCGAACCAAATTTGCTGGCAATAAAAGATTGAAATTCTCTAATAACTATTATTTCTAAGTTTTAACATGAAACTCAATTCTCCTAACTGATTCACATTGAATTGATTGCTATTATTATATACTATGTTATATTGTTGATTATTATATACTATGTTATATTTCTTATAATCTTAAGTTTAAATCTTTAATATCTTTCTCAAAGACGAAAGCGAAAAGTTCTACATAACAAAGAAAAAACCATTACAGCATCTATTATCAAATTTTCCTCTTTCCAAAAAAAAGTTCTTTTCACTTACTCATAAAATTCAGCATTAAAGTATAAAATCCTTTCAAACTCTTCATGGCTGATGGACTGATCTCCATCATAATCCACCTCTTCTATAACCTATAATATGTATGATATATTTAATGATAGTACAAAACTATAGACATTAATTTTTACATACGCGTTGAATGACTTCAGATTTTAGGTCACTCTCAATCCCGTAATCAGTAACAAGGTCTAGGAAAGTGCTTAGGTCATCATAATCAATCACATGATCATCATTGAAATCTATGAGGTAAAGAAAAAGAATTAGAAATAGAAAGGAAATAATCATTATCCATACACACTACAAAATTAACAAATACATCAAACTAACATGCAATAGTAATGAAGTATGCATAGAAATCATAACAGTAATGGTTAACAATTAAATATAATTCTCACATCTCACAAATTTCGTGCTTTGTGCACAATACTAACATTCGTGCCTTACTTAATACCATTGGACCCACTATGATATTGTACACGTAGGACTTACCATAAAGTCTGAAAGCCCATCTCACTTTTCTTTCTTTTGGGCACTTGTCATGAAACACAGATACCATGTCAAGGAAATCATCAAAATCCATTAGACCATTTGGCTCCGAACAAAACAACATGCAAATCCTGTATCTGAATGGATTCAGCTATGAGTGAAAATAATGATAGACAGTAATGGTACATACATGGAATTAAATTTAAAATGACTAGGAGAGAATTCTTCATTTTCATAATAATGATGCATATACATGTATTTGTGTAGTGTAAAAAAATTTCAGTTGATTTTGATCAAAATTGGTTGTTATGTGTACAAAGTTTGAGGTGATTCCAACCAAAACTGGATTTTTTATAAATTTTTAAAGATGCTCAAAAATTAGACGAAAAATACTAAGATTATTATGGCTGTGGGAAACCACAGTGCAGTGTACATTATCATCTTATACATGTTATATAGAGGTTATCCTGTACATGCACGAGTTGTTTTGATTACGTAGCTACATGTACAGGTTCCAATTACTGCATACCACAGATAAAGTGTCTATGAATACAGTTGGTTACTTTTAATTCAGCCACGTTGTCAGCTACAGCTGTAAAAGCAATCCGCCCTTTCTTGTTGCTTTGAAAACCACTGAGAGGATCAATGTTCTTGAACTTCTTGTAAGCACTGGAGAGATTAAGAAAGAGAAAATAGAAGAGAAATTATATTAAATTCAAAATTGAGTGTCCTTTATGTGGATATACTGCATGCAATGCTTTTTAAAGATTGTACTGCAGTTTGCAGTATTGTAACACATTGTCTGAATAGAACAATGCTTTATGTCTAAGGATTGAAATTTCTTTAATAATTGTGAATTCACAAAATGTACTGGAGTTTAGAACCTTGCACTAGTCATTAAGCATGGCAAACAAAAGAAATTATACAATACATGAATGATGAGTTACTTGTTGATTTCTGCAGCATTTAAATTAGTCAGTTCCTGCAGAATAAAAATAATAAAGACATAAATGTAATATAAAATATTAAGATATATCACAAGAAAAGTCATACAAATGCACTAAGTACTTCTCTCTCTCTTTTATTTGCAATACTGACATGTATAGCATGTAGCTCTCATGCATTTTAGATTCTTGCATGCACTTTACATTCTTGCATGCATGGACTAACTTGATATAAATCTAGTTCATCTTGAGAAAACACAGACCTTCCTATTCCCATTGCTTCAAAGAAACAGCCTATGGTATATCTCTCACTGTACACTAACAATGATTAACAATTTCCTTATAGGAAACATCACACTTTAGCTTAATAGAAGGAGTGACTGGAATGCAATGATTGCTATGATATTAATACATTCCATTAATATAGCCCTAATTAACACCTTTTAATGGGAGAAACTGACTACATTATAAAGGAACTTAATGAAGACATTGTGACAGTTGAAATTACAGTGCAGGTCAGTAGAGAATGATAACAAGAAATGAAATATAAATCCATATAATCTTTAAAGTCTTTTCAATACTAGTTTCTGGACTTTATCTGAGTTATCTTGTGATTCAGCCAGTATCTGCTCCACTTCTTGTCTTATTTCTGTTACATATTGAGTGTCAGTGACTCCTTTAAGATTGATCAATACATTGCAATAGCCACCAAACACTCCACAATGAAGACTACTGGCACTGACCTAATGCATGTACATTGATTTACATACAAAAAACAATTATAAATACATGTACATGTAGAAATGATTTAAAATGCAGTATTTATATGTCCATAAAAACTACATAATACATGTACATGTATAAATGTATTTTAATAATAATTATACATGTACATGCACGCATTAAAATTATGTATTACTTATTAATACTTATTATAATTAATCTTCATCATGCAGCATGTATATGTACATGTAAATGTAGGTACATTGTAATACCTGTAAATCCGACATTGTTTGTTTATTCCCATGCTCTGCTAATACAAAAAGGTGTGGCCAGCATGAATGAGCTTTCCTCATTAAACCCAATGGAACCTCAATAGCTCTCTTTAGTCCTTCCTGCATTGCTAACGATCTCCTTATAAGGACGTAAGATGAGTGGGTGTAAGATATGTTAAAAGGACGTACTTTGTTGATTCTTCATCATTAGAATGAGGCATTTTAAGAGCATCCTACAATAGGGGAATAGGAGCAGCAGAATAATAATGGACTTACAAATTTACATGTACATACAATGTACATGTATGTAAAATAAAGGTAGCAATAAAAAGTATGTACATGTACATGTATGTATTTATATTAAGTACCATATATGAAGAGAAGGCAGTGCTGTCAGAGTCAATGATTGGTATCAGTTGCTCCATTGCATCATAGAGTGGCAGTATAGTCTCTCTCATTATACCATCAATGCCCTCAAACTCTCTCTTACCATAACTCATCAATCCAACCTACAATAAAAGGAAACGTTATGTATACAGTGATAGATTACATACGTGTACATGTACAGTACATACATGTATTCATATACATGTAGTTGGTAATTTTAGCCAGTTTGTATACTGTATAACTAAGGATATACTGGATTAATACTAATCTTTCTGTATTTTAAATTTCTTTATATCCCTGATACAACTGTATAATTAAACAAGCATAATAAATTATGGTAATTTTAGCCAGTTTAGTACATGTACATGTAATTAAACAAACATATTAGGCCACCCCTTTAATGTTTTATATTCATCTAGTATTACAAGTAAATGCTTTAAAAATTGTATCTATCATGCACAATAATTCCCTATACATCATAATTATTATTAATACCATAGTAGCTAGGGCAGAGCCAATACTAGCAATACAGGCACTGGCTGATCCTCCTCCAGGGGTTGATGCACGTGAACCAATCGATTCAATGAAGTCCCTTACACTTGAACTAACCAAAGGACCATCAGCAGTAGAACCTATACAATACCTAAGAGGAATGCAATAAATAAAATAAACATGTACTAATAGATAATAGAGTAAATCATTGTACATTGTGTACATGCAAGAATAGATACATGTAAATGCATACATGTACACACGTATATGCAAGTACATGCATAAATAGACTATATAAACGACCTACATGTATGTAATAAAAGTTTACATGTACATGTAAATGTGATTCCAGCCATTCCTCAAATCTTTCTTCTCTCTCTCTTACTCTCTTCTTCTCTCCCTCTCTCTCTCCCCCTCTCTCTCTCTCTCCCTCCCTCTCTCTCCCCCTCTCTCTCTCTTCTAACTCTATTATTTTTTCTTTAGGATTGAAGTAAGAGAGTGAGCTAAGTCCAAGCCTCTCTATTACCAGTCTAATCTTCTGCTCTTCTTTATAAATGAACAATGACTCCTTTTGAATGTAGTAATCAGCTGAGAGCATTACTGCCTAAATATTAAAAGTAAATATACATGTAAATGTGCATGTAATAGGTGGAACATGGTTTCAGCTTTCAAGGGTCCAAAATCAGGTCAAAGTCCCTGTACTATAGTACAGGGTCACAGGCCAAATTTTGTCAAAAATGAAAAGTAGAGAATTCTCCATTTTTATAACTTTATCTGATACATATACATGTTCTTATGTTGTGTAGAAAGTTTGAGCTGATTCCAATCAAATTTGGATTGGTTATGAATTTTTAAAGTTGCTCCAAAATCGAGCTAAAGTCCCTGTACTATTATAGTACAGGGTCACGGGCCAAATTTTGTCAAAAATGACAAGTTGAGAATTCTCCATTTTTATAATTTTCCCTGATGCATATACATGTACTTATGTTGCGTAGAAAGTTTGAGCTGATTCCGATCAAAATTAGATTTTTTACAAATTTTTAAAGTCACTCAAAAACCTGGTCAAGTTTAATTGGCACAGCACTTAGTGTGAAACCCTTTATGATCCTCTCCAATTCTATGTATGCCAATGGTCTCACCTCAAGTGGTACTAGTCCAACAATCTCAGAACCAACGACAGCTAGTTTGAGGTCTTTAGCAATCCTCACACACTCTTCATATGCAGCGTGAATGGGTGTGGTCTTATAGTCGGTGAGGTTTATCGAGATCTGAGATAAGCCTTTGTCTTCAAGATCCCAACCAATGGCACGAACACATTTAAACTTACCGGGCTACAACGGAGGGAAAGAGAGAGAGGAAAAAAGGAGAGAGAAGGAGGAAGAGAGATGACAGAACTAATAAAATACATAAAAATAATACATGTACAATGTACATGTACGTATACAAGATGTAGTCATGTACATGTACATATAAATGTACATTCGAGGAAAATGAAAAAAAAATAAATGCAACAAAAATTATTTTAAATATAAAAGTATGTAATACATGTACATGTAGGAGAAGACAGAAAAAATGAAATAATTATTATAAATTATTTAAAATGCTACTTACATGTACATGTACAATATAATATTAAAATATAAAAGTACAAGTGGCTCACATTATCAGGGCCACGCCCTTGCTCCCTTATATCCAAAGCAATGCGGTGAGCTTGTTGTTTAGTACCCAAAAGATTGACATTATAAGCTATAAGCATTGGACGAGCACCTGTGACAGTAGCACCCCAGGATGGGACGAACTGGGCTGGACCATAATCAGGTGTCCATTCTGATTTAATAATCTGGAGAAAGAGGGAGAGAGAGAGAGAGAGAAAAGATATAACAAACAAGGAATATGTACATGTACATGTACATGTGTGTGAATCGTACATTATAAACATGTATAAAATCATGTCACTTTGATGTACTGTAGTATGTCTTGCTAATTATAAATAATTCAATTATGAACATCAAAAAAGCATATACTACATATACTGTACATGTAAATGCATGTACAGGTACATATACATGTATACTGTATATGCAATATTATTAATAAATATATAGTTTACCAGTAAAAAAACATGTACACATTATATACACATGTACAACATGTATACATGTACATGTATATGTACATGTACCTTATCTTTAAGTCCTTCATATTCTCCTGCCCTTATCTGTGGTAATGTCCTCCTGTGGTCACCTCCAGTGCATGAATATTCATACAAATATAAAGGAACGTTCAACTCTTTTGATAAACGTGATCCAAACTCATTAGAACAATTAATACAGTCCTCCATAGTGACGTCACTCACTGGAATAAACGGGCAGACATCCAATGCACCCATTCTGGGGTGATTGCCTTATATGGACAAAAATACATGAATTAATGAATCACTTCATTGCAATTATTCTCAACTACAGGCCACTCTCAATCAAAAGACTGGGGATGATATAAATGTTAAGGAAATATAAGCCAATATAAAGTATAGGAGGACAAAAGAAACTTGTGTACCCATTGAAGATAAGAAATAAAACTATATATATTATATATACATGTAGAAGCCTGGGATTTTATGAGAATATACACATGTACATGCAAGTTGATGTAACCAAATAGCCATCATAAAAGTGCATTTTAATCCTAATTATACTTATAATAATACATGTACACTTGTTCCAGTATATGTAATATGTACATGCATCAATACATAATGTAATATGTACATGTATTTTCCTCTAGACATATCTCTCCCCATGTTATTCTTATACAGTATACAATACCTTTATGTTTCCTCATATCAATGAGCGAATGAGCAACTTTCGCTGCATTAACAGCTCCTTCAACAATACTCACTGGATCACCGACAAATGTATACACAGTCCTATGTAGAGTAAAATTATTTTTTTGTAAAACTTAATTATCATTTTAATTTATTAATTTTTTTCAACCTGTTAGCGGATGCCTCTGGTTCTACAAGTAAAAGAGTACATCCTTCAGTGTCTCTGATTGCAGTTGAAATAGCATCTATCACTTCTTTTCTCTTCCCTTCAGAGAAATTTGGGACACATTCAACCAAGCGTTTCGATCCGGACGCCATTTAATAATTAACGACTATTAAAGCCACGCCCACATTTATTAAGCATTGACCCCGCCTCCTAATAATTAAAATAGGCGTGTCTGTATTAAATTCTCCCCCTCCTTTTCTTTCCCACATACTACAGCCATCATGCCTACATTTGCAGGTACATAACTTGTTTTGTTGTTTTAAATCATACTCTTTTCAGTTAAGGTAAAATGGGGTAAGGTGAAGTATGATGACTTGGAACTCAACACTGATGAGCCTCCAGTGATATTTAAGAGTCAACTATTCTCACTAACAGGTGTGATGTGTCACCTACTCTCACTGGTTCTAATATTGTAGCCTTTATTGAGAATGGATTAATGTGCTTGTAGAAATTTTAGTTAATTTTTATTAAAGTTAATGATACGAATAGTATCTGGAAAGTAAAACGAAGTAGTAGTAAAATGAAAAGGAGGGAATTTTATAATTTTAAATTTTAGTTAATTTTCATCAGAGTTAATAATACAAATTAATTATACATGTATATATACATGTACATGTCAGTATAAATATTATACATGTACATACTGTGAGTTAGCAACTATGTGGAAATTTTGAGTTAATTAATTGCTAAAAATTCAAAGAATACTACAATGTAGAGCTATCCTTTGAGGATCAAATCAATGTACATGAATACATGTGTGTGTATTATTATTATTATTATTATTATTATTATTATTATTATTATTATTATTATTATTATTATGATTAAAACAGTTATCATTGTGTGCAAAATTATTGTTAAGATATGTTAGAAAATAAAATAAAAATTATTATTTATTATTATTACTAATATTGCATGTGTTACAGGTGTACCACTGGAGCGACAGAGACTAATGATTGCTGGTCAATCCATTGGTGATGATACGTGGACTGATCCTGTTATCAAGAAAATAAAACCAGTCAGTTTACTCAGTTATTATTATAAATATTTTTATTAATAATTATTACAAACACATATCATGTGATGCATGTAATTTTTTGTATATAATTAATGAACAATGGAAGCATTTTATGTATCAGTGAGTTGTAAATTGAAGGGAAGAACTTGTATGGGTATATATGACCAAGTATGTATATGGTGCATATAACTTGTACATGTATATCTTATTGCTTTATTATTATTATTATTATCACTATCATCACTATTATTATTATTTATTTATTTATTTATTTATTATTATCATTATTTATTTATTTATTTATTATTATTAATAGAACTGTATGTTCATGTTAATGGGTTCAGCTGATGCCCTACCTACTGCCCCCAAAGAGAAGACAATATTCATTGAAGATATGACTGAAGCTGATGCCGCCAGACTAGTAAGTACATGTACATTAATGCATGCACCACTTATGAATTAAAAAAGTAATACTTCTAATACTTATAAGATACTATTGTACTGTGTACCTCTAGCAATTTAAAAATTTGTATATTCAAGTAAAGTTTTTATACATTTATCATAATTTTTTGAACGTGCAAAAGTAGAGTATAATAATAATAATAAAAGTTTCATTACTTATTCTAATTAATGCTCTATTTATATACACTTTTAGCTTGAGGTTCCATTTGGTCTTCATAATCTTGGAAACACGTGCTACATGAACGCATCATTACAATGTATTAGAGCCATACCTGAACTACGCAGGGAAATATTAGAGTAAGAAGGGAAGGAGGGAGAGAGGGAGAGAGGGAGGGAGGAGAGAGGGAGGGAGAGAGAGGGAGGGAGGGAGTTTAGATGGAACAAAAAAAGATGAAAGGAGAGAGAAAAATTAAAATTACATGTACATGTAATGAGTGAGGAATGGGATAATTACTTTAAGACTATTCACTATGCATGTATCATGAGGCTAATTATTGCTGTGTTATTAGTCATAATTATTATTCTTCACATTATTTATTTTTATATTTTATTTTCATTTTCATCTGTAGTTTCACTGGTCATCATGGACTGGTGGAAGGATTAGACGTTGCTTCACACGAACTAACAGCAAGAATGAATGAACTCTTCGTTTCAATGGAGAAAAGAGAGCCACAGCTTGAGCTGGCCCTATTCCTTCAAGTAATTTATAAGTACATGTACTACATGTACTGTAATGTATGTACATATGTACATACATTATTATTATTATTATTATTATTATTATTATTATTATTATTATTATTATTATTATTTTAGGGTCTTCAAACAGTTGTTCCTCATTTTGCTACTAAAGACGAAAGTTCCGGAGTATTCCAGCAGCAGGACGCTCACGAGTGCTGGCAAAAACTCCTCAGTATACTCAAGATAACTCTCAAGGCAACGGTAAGTGATGGAAGTGGTAGCCATGATTAACCTTGTGGTTTGTTTTAGGATGGCGGAGATGGGAGCTCAATAGATAAATA
>NW_003546421.1:120060-142168 GCF_000090795.2 Amphimedon queenslandica | reverse complement strand
TAGGGAGGAAGGGAGGGAGGGAGGGAGATTCCTACAATATGTCATACCATACGCATGTATGTAGCTAATAATTTTTAAAGATAAATATTTTGACAATTTCTAAATTTTTGGTACATATAATTGTCCTATTTTGGTCAAACTTTTTCCTTCAAAAACTTACAAGAAAATTAAAAAATATATATATATATATATACCAGTAAACTACTCTTTATTGTACATTGTAGATGTTAAATTGCAGCATAGTTACAAGTGCCTTGAGAGTGAGGATGAGATGGAGACTATGGAGTTTGAGGACAGTCTCCAGTTGTCGTGCTTCATTGAACAAGAAGTGAAGTACTTGCATACCGGAATAACTAAAGTAATACGATCATTATTAATAAATTATTAATAAATTGAACTGCAGTTAGTTTGAATGTGTAGTAGCAGCAAGAGTACATAATATTAATTCTTGGTAGCAGTAATAAAGAATTTGTAAATACCTTTTAATTTTAAAGCTACATGTACATTGCTGCTAGTTTTAACAATAAATTTTAGATGATTAATGTAACTAGAAATGGGATATTTAAGGACATCTAGGGCTAAGTATGAGAGACGAACAGCTGGAAATGGCAGATTTCAGTAGAACTAGATCAAATACATTGTATGGGAGACGAAATGGCTCCTAAACTCCCTCTAGATCTAACAGACAGTGTATACATGTACATGTACTACATGTACATGTACATGTACTAGTATATACATGTATATCGTACATACATATATATGCACATCTCTCCTCTCTCCGCCTAGGGTTTAAAAGGTACCATAGAGAAGGCCTCTCCGACATTATCAAGAAATGCTAGCTATCAGAAAGTGTCTGCAGTGACTAGGCTGCCGGCCTACCTCACAATCCAGTTTGTGAGGTTCTTTCACGGCCGATCAGGGGCATCAGAAGATCTCGTATCAAAGAAAATCCTAAAAGTTTGCATTTATTAAATTTTATTTATTTATACACGTACAGTATAGTCTCTCTTAATGGAGGCTCTCTATAGCGTACACCTCCATTTAACGGACAGCACCTAGTGTACCAATTACATTCCTTACTGTATAAAATAACCTCCACATAAAGGACGCCTCTGCATAACAGAGACACTCTTCATGTACATTTATTCTCCTTTTTTGTCTCTTAGGATGTCAAATTTCAATTACATTTTGATGCGTTTGATTTCTGTTCTCCTGAACTTAAAGAAAAGATGCTCCCAATACGTAGGAAGTATAAAGAAGTTGAAGATCGCAAAATGGTACACATATAACATATATGTACATGTACATGCATGTATACATAATTTAAGTTATGCATGTACATGTATCATATTAAGCTATTCTCTAATAAAAGCCTATCTCAATTAGAAGCCTGAGAGCTACATGTACATGTACATGTACATTTACATGTATAAAAGTATAGAAGATCCATCAAACATTCACATGTATAAATCAAAGACAGAAAATACATGTAGAAATCCAGGCTTCTACATGACAGATTTACAATACATGTGTATGTACATGTACATGTACATGTACATACACATGTATATGTTATTATCTCTCTCCTTCTCTCAAAGGCTATTCAAGCTAAGAGGATCACGGAGGGTGTGATAGGGAAGGACTCTTCAAAGGAAGCTAGTCATGTCCTGTATGAACCATACAGCTTCCGTGAAGGTACAATACATGTACATGTACATGTACGTGTAAATTAATAAAATACACATGTACTTTGAAGTGCCTTGTTAAATATAATTATGTAAAATACCGTATAGGGAAAAATTTTGCAAAGATCTTCAAAAATCTATTTTATGATTTTGTACTTTTTGAGCATCTTGAACCGTATTTAATTGATTTTTGTGAATTTTTAAAAAAGACATGAAATTTAGGAAATTTTTCCACTATATGGTAGGATCTTACATTTTGCATAACTCTAGCCTCTTGAAAGTTTTCTGCTACATGTACATGTACATGTACATGTAAATGTGTGTGTTATTCGTTATTTTGTATGTACATCTATTTTAACACACACACACACACACACACACACACACACACACACTAATAGATCCAGGTAGTAACAACAGTGGATACTATGAACTGATAGCAGTCCTCACTCACAGAGGAAGGAGCTCATCCTCTGGACATTATGTAGCCTGGGTTAGGAAGCAACCTGGTGAGTGGGCGTTAGTTAATGAGCACACTTTTACCTTGTGAGAGAAATGATACCTGTACTATAGTACAGGGACTTTGACCCAATTTTTAGCAACTTTAAAAATTCGTAAAAAATATAATTTTGATTGGAATCAGCTCAAACTTTCTACGCAACATAAGAACATGTATATGTATTAGATAAAGTTATAAAAATTGAGAATTCTCTACTTTTCATTTTTTGCAAAATTTGGCCTGTGACCCTGTACTACTTTGGCCTGATTTTGGAGCAACTTTAAAAATTCATAAAAAATCTAAATTTGATTGGAATCAGCTCAAACTTTCTATGCAACATAAGTACATGTATATGCATCAAAAAAGTTATAAAAATAAAAAATTTTATACTTTTCATTTTTGATGAAATTTGGCCAAAATCCCTGTACTATAGTACAGGGGCTTTGGCCTGATTTTGGAGCAACTTTTAAAATTCATAAAAAATCCAAGCTTGATCGGATTCAGCTTAAACTTTCTACACAACATAAGAACATGTATGTGTATCAGAAAAAATTATAAAAATAGAGAATTATCACTTTTTTAATTTCCGCAAATTCGGCCTGAGACTATGTACTATAGTGCACTATAGTGCAGAGACTTTGACCAGATTTATGAGCAACTTTAAAAATTCCTAACAATACAATTTTTATTGGAATTAGCTAAAAATTTTTGCACAACATACAGTACATTATGTGCAAGTTAAAGTACATCTACATGTATGTGAAAAAATTATATATAAACTCATTTTGACAAAATATCCTGTACTATTATAGTACATCTACATGTACGTGGTTTTTGGCCAATTTCGGGAGCAGCATTAAATTCATGATATCCCTTCTATCTTTGTTCTGAGTATTAACCTTTCAACAAATGTTTATATTTTACCAGGCTCTTGTTGACTACTAATTAATGATTGAATCCTCTCACTGTCATTCTTTCCTCACTGTTAATTACTGTTAATTACTGTACACTACTGTCACTGTCAATGCTGTTCACTGTCAATGTGAATTAGTTTTTGTTTTCTGCATTCATAATTAGCCCCGTTTACACAAAGTGACTTACTGTATAGCTTGAAATGTCCGTGGTTTAATTTTTGTGGTTGACAGTTTACATAGCCGTAAGGGGATGGCACTTCAATGATTTCCTGGGTTAAATTTCGTGGGCAGCCCCACAACTACGAAAACCACGAAATTTACATTCCACGAAAATTTCAAGCTATACAGTATCTAAACCACCTCAGGTAGGTGGTTTGAAATAATCAAACTGGTTTAAGTACTGAACCAGCTGTATTTTGTGTGCAATGTAGCATTGTAAACTGATCCAACCATAGTTAAGTGTGGACACAATTAAGCTGATTTCCGAACCGCTCTGATCCAAACTGGTTTTTAGTGTAAACAGGGCTAATTTTATTCAAGTGTGTCTCTATAAAAGGATTGCAGCTGTGTTGCTTATTTAGTCAAAAGAAGGACAATACTATCAACTTATTCAGTATAATAACTACTCCTCCTGCTACCCTTATCAAGTACACCCTATTCTTCTTTCTTGTAGCTTCTGTCTCCAGTGCAGGACTTTTCAAACGCTATGCTGCTCCTAAGCAAAGTCAATGTGAAGCCCAGCTGAACAGCACTCTACCACAAACTTGCAATCGCTTTCTTCTTGATAGTTCTCATGTAGGGACTTTTAGATTAGAATCAGAAAATGCAACTTATGCTCAGAACTGTGTCTCTGCCTGCACTGATCCTATTATACAATTTCATAAATGCAATAATCCAAGTTTTTCTGACTTATACATCATCCACTTACAAACATATATTTGTGGACTTGAGAATGGAGAATACTGCCCTGTTATATATAATCGTGTGGGTATTGATAATCTTCCTTTAAGTTGCCTTTCTGGAAATCCATTGGTCTGCAACAGTGTAGATTGTAATAATCAGCTCAGTCAATTCTCTTCAGTTATGGGTTGCTGTGCTATTGGTGAATTTCCTAATACTGTGAACTGTACTGTAACTTTTGCTCCTGCTTGTCTTTCTGGGATTGTAAATACCACTATTTCACCTACCGCATCTACCAGCACTACTTCTACTGGGACTAGTATTTCTGCCACCAGTATTCCTATTACCACTGGTACTTCTACTAGCACTAGTGCAGCTACCACTACTAGTACTCCTACCAGCACTACTTCTACTGGTACTAGTCCTGCTATTGGGTTGTACCCTTTTGCTGGTCTCTCAATGATAGCTCTTGCTATCCTTGGACTTATTCTCTTTTAATGATAAACTTAACTAAATGCTAAGACTAAAATGTATATACCATAGTAGTGAATACTTATGCTGTAGTGTAGAGTGGTATTGCACACACACAAAGTTAGGGATCTTAGTTAATACATTATTGATATTGTTATTACTATCATTTTACATGCAGTTTGGTGATATTTTTAATAATAATTTTTGCTGATTAATGAAATAATTATGTTGAGCACAATTAGTTATTATGATATTATATCCTGAGCCATGCATTGATGCATTGTCTTTAGTCAGAAAAACTCAAGCAATTTTTTGCGCAACACAAGAACAATTGTATTAAAAAGGGGAGAATTTTCTAGTAGCAATTTTTTGCTGAAATACTAGATTGCATGGAGCCCATGGCCATTGAACAAATTTTGGAGTGTATTTTTCACTTCTTCTAGGAAGGTTTTACTACTAAAGAAACTGTCATGTTTTTAATGAACTCAAATTAAAAACTGGTTGAGCCCGTGTACATATACATGCATAACATTTTTGAATGTTTATTTGTAAAAATTTTATCATTTTTTCGTATCAAATGCTGTAGGTCAATGGTTTAAATATGATGATGATGATGTCACGATGGTAACAGATGAAGAAATTAAAAAACTATCAGGAGGAGGTCAGTAAAATAATTTTAACTCTCTCCCTTTCTCTCTCTCTCATGTCAGCATTTTAGCTCAAACTTCTTGCATGCATGTACATGTACATTATATGCCACAGAAGCATTGATCTGTATCACATCACAAAATAGAACTAAAATTGAGAATTTGTCAAAAAATTTTTGGTGAAATCAACATTACAAGGGTTGAGATGTTTCCTCAGTATTTTTTGAATGCCCATAACTAAAAGTAATCAGCTCAAAAGATTATGCATAGTATAATATTGGCTCATAGTGATAACCTGACATGTACATGTACTGTATGTTTGTTCATTAGCTCATTCCATGTGCACATTAAATTTCAATCATAGGGGATTGGCATATGGCATATATACTGGTGTATGGCCCTAGACCACTTGAAATAGTCAAAGAACAGCAATGAAACAAGAGTACTAGTTGACACACACAATTTAAACTGTCAATTACGACTGATAAGTGTATGTGTGTTTATAGCATTGTTATTATTATTATTGTTATTATTATTATTATGATTATTTTCAATTATAAAGTTGTTGTTGTTGTATGCTCAATGTCAGTTCATAACAAATGGACTATGATGTTTCCTCAGTCCTTATTACTATTATTATTATTTAATTAAAAACAGTGTCCCAAGTATAGCCATCACAGCAATAGAATGCTAGGCTTAAATCATGTACTCAGTATAATATCTACTCAATCATTTAGTCTCACTAGTCAGACTCTAATTTACCGAATAAGAGTCTGGTGCCATGCCTAATATCAACTCATGTTTTCAATGTTTTGTTTTGCGTGGGCAAAGAATGTTAATCTCTATAAACTATAGACATATGACACCAGACTCTTATTTGGTAAATTAGAGTCTGGCTAGTGAGACTACCAATCATCTTTATTAAATTTTAACTGAAAAATTAAAATAAGAGCAAATGACATGTATAGTAAAGACTATTATAATGTGTGTATATAAAAAGACTGCATGACGAACTGTCATTCATGCACTAAGTTGTAGTAGCTATGTACACAGAAAATAAATAAGCGTGTACTAACTGATAATAATAATAATGTCCCATGGTAGGCAGTAGTTACAGAATTTTTGTTCCGTTGCAGTAAAACACTAACGTAGCATCATTTCTATAGCTGCAGTAACTAGAAGTGGCATTAGTTTGATACATACGGGTGCTTCCACTGCACCAAAGGTATAGCCTATCTCCAATGTTATTTGATACATGTGTTCCAGTTAAATTTACTCTGCCATGTTTATTCAGTGCTATTCTGATGCCATTGTTGTTGTTGCCAATAGCCAAAACGTTACAGAAGTATATGTTGATTTTTCCATTACTTCTTATGTTTATTCCGATCCTAGATCGATGTTTATTTGATGTAATCACGTCTTGTAGTATTATCCTACCAGTGTTATGATGAATACCTATACAATTGCGTGTAGGTTTCTCATCACACGTAAACTTTGAATGTGATATTGTAACAGTTGAAAATACACTGGAAGGTTTTGCATTATAAAAATGAGATTGACTGGCACTAATGTTAGTAATGATTGTTGCAATATTATCAATTAAAGATAAGAGGCTGCATTTAATAGCAATACCTTCAATATTGACTGTACTGCAATCCTTTATCCTGATCATCAAAGACTCCTTAGTACATTTGATTACTGGTGGATCGGTCCCTTGTCCTTTAAGCTTGACAGTGTCCAGTTTCTGAAAGATAAGATGAGCATGCAGCTCGTGCTCTCCTGGTAGAAATATTAGCATAGTGTTTGGAGGCCAGTCAGTCTTGTTTGTGTAATGGGAGAGTGTGTGGCAAAGTTCTCCACTGCAACTATGCTGCTTGCTGTTAACATAGTAAACACTAGACCTCCTCCTGCTGCTTTTTGAAGCTAATACTTCACCAGATGATAGAGCACCACCAGAGACAAAGAGGAGAAGAAGTAGAGTGACAATCATGATATATATAGCCTCTAAAAATTAGCAAAATGATAGTAATGTTGCTAGCTTTGTGGCTACTTTACAAGTCAGGCCAGTTGTTGTGCTAGATCATGAGCTAAAGGAAGTAAGTATATTCCCCTTGCAGCAATACCAAATTTGTCATGCATGACTATACTCAAGAGTACATACTCTGTACTGCAAGAGAGTTACATATATTCATATACATACATTCATATAAGCATAAGGTAAGGTGCTATGCCCCATTAGGTTCTCATAAAACACACACAGAGCTAATAATATACTCACTACTGCTACACATCATAAAGTTTGATTCAATTGATTCACTTTATTGATCATTTCAAGGAAACTCCAACTATCTAAGATAATTGAAATATTTTAATTCCAAGTCCCACACTACTTTAAAGCAGGTCAAATTTCCACATAGTCAGAAAATGTAATAAAAATAGCAGAGCCAATTTAAAATATCAAAAAATTAAAAAAGAGAACACCATTAATTTTAGAGCCAAGAAACCATGGGACTGTACATGCTTTGTTTCTACACAACATACCGTATGGCTCCAAACTTTCGTCAGTCAAAATTTTTGTCAAATTCGTCAGGTATTTTGGCTTGACAAATTTTATAACCGACAAAATTTTTGTTCCAGGTGGGTAGTATGCAAATTAATAACAAAAATTTTATTGGCGAAAATTAATTTTGACAAGAAATTAAGATTTCGACGAAAATGAAAATTTGGAGCTATACAGTAATCATTTCATCCACCTCCAATCAATGAAGAGGAGGGAGGTTCCATTCATGTGCATCTTCCCATCAATTGACCAACTGCAGGTGTCTGCAATCATACCAAGGGTTTATCACAATCATTAATTATCACAAAACTGCCAGGGCCAAAGCCCTTACAAAAATTTTTTCCATTAGATAATAATCATAGAGCTTATTTTGTAGCTTATCAATTCAATTGGTTATGTTTTATAAATGGCATAAACATTGTCATAGCATTGTGGGTCTCCAAATAATTACAATTACTTCCTGTGATGTCATAACCCAATTAATTAACACTATGATAATACTTGAGCATAATTATATCAGAATTCAATATTCAAAGCAATCACCTCAAAATTACAATTAGCTCAAGAATATGTACGTTCAGCAGGCTCATGTTCTTAAGATAGGATAAGAAGGAATTATAATAATAACAAAAACTGGACGACAAATGAATGAATAAAACACAAAAATGGTCCCGATACTATAAAGGAAAGAAAATCGTAAGTACATATACATGTGCTCTCTCAACTCCATTCACTTCTAACACAAAAAAAGAACGCAAGTACAAGACTCACATAAACACCAAAATACTGTGCATAATAATAATAATAATAATAATAATAATAATAATAATAATAATAGTATTAATAATAATAATAATAATAATAATAATAGTATTAATAATAATAATAATAATAATAATAATAGTATTAATAATATAATAATGAGTCTCTTGTATGTGTATTAGTCTCTAGCAGTCAAGGAAGTTAGCTGCCATCAGTAGCTCCAGAGCAATCTCTCTTGCAATGGGGAACTCTGGTATCTCAGTGCTGCTGTTAGTATAACGAACCTTGTACGTGAAATACTGGCAGACTTTAGCTAATATGTGTGACCTGTGGGAGGGAGAAAAGAGGGAGAGGGAGAAGAGAGGGAGAGGGAGAGGGAGGGAGGGGGAAGAGGAGGGAGAGAGGGAGAGAGAGAGAGAGAGAGAGGGGGGGGGAGGAGAGAGAAGAGTAACATATGAGGCTACACAGAAAAAGAAAGATTTAGAAAGTGAATTAAGCATTTGTTCTATGATGTGCTAAGGTGAAGTTTATAGCTTATATAACAAGGTTTTTGATCTTATTGTGTTGCCTTTTGCTTGCATGATAGTGTCATTAGTGTCACTTTCATGTCACAAGTGCTAATGCTAAATTTTAATACAGTCATAACATGCCCTGCATTATTAATAATTTTGTAACAGAATTTAGCAATACTATTAAATGATAATAATAAATTCTGTACTTTGAACATGGTATAAGAAATAGGTTCTTTTTGGGCAAAATAAACTAAAATTAATTTTTTTAGTTGATGCTCTTAGGATAAAATGACACTTAGGATTAGGCCAGCAATACATGTAAATACAGTAAAAATATGTTGTTAACACTAGCCATTAATGTTAACAGCACAAAATAAGGAAATGGAATTAATACTCAAGTTCAAAAAATAATTGCACTATATTATTTAAAGACGCTCACGGTATTTCTCTAAAATTAACTTCGTTGCTTTCAGATTCCTCAAACTGACCTAAAATAAAAAAATAAAAACACAAGATGACACCTTCAAGTTTTGTACATTCAGACAACTCCATTATGACTTTATAAACCCTTGTAATACTGTATAGCGCAAACTTTTTAAGGGCTATAAAGTTCGTGAATTTTGCAATTTTTCAAGATTCGCAAAAATCAAATTAATATGGTACAAGATGGCAGACAGCATAAATTTGCAAAATATTAAATCCACAAAATAAATTTTTAGGCTAATTCACAAAATTTATAGCAGTCAAAACTATTGCACTATACAGTACATGAGCAAGTACAAAAAGTACATGTACATGTATAATGACACATTAACTTGACCACAAACAAATTTCCCCATGCCACCATTTAACAATGGCTGCATGTATTCTTTTTACAAGTTCCGTTAGTCTCACCTGGCCCGCTGAGTAAAGCTTTAACGGTCCCTGAAGTAAGTGCGTGGTCTCTCTTGATGATAAATTCATGGCCGTCAGAGGCTATCAGCTTTACGTACATTGCGTTGGGGCCCTCCATACCAGGATTGACCTCGCCGCCGTCTTCCTTCTTCATTCCACTACCGTCAACATCAGCCATATTAAAATCCAGGAAAGAAACAGAGAGACAGAGACCAAAGACCTTACTCACTCAAGAGGAGGAGGAGAATCAGGGATATGAATTTGATCATGTGATTATCACGTGATGTTTCAAACAGGTGTAATTATAGGCGGGGCTAATGGTGTTTCTATGGTAACACTAACATGTCGTTCGTCGGTGGAGAAAGTCGAGGTGAGAGTCTTGTTGCTTCGAGGCAGCTCAGCTTGAGTCTTTTATCTTCCTCTGGGATCATTCCAAGAAAAAGAAAAAAGAAAATATACAAAGGTAGACAGGTTTTAAGTACATAAATTTATTATTTAAAATTTAAATGCATAAATTAACTTTATGAGTTGATTGCAATGTGGGCTTCCCTACTTTCTCACAAAGCATGCTAAGTGAACTAAACAACATGAGATTCATGAGCTCAATACAGTCTGTGGCATTTTGGAGTAACTTTAAAAATCGTAAAAAATCCAATTTTGATCAGAATTAGCTCTAACTTTCTACGCAACATAAAAACATGTATATTGCATCAGAAAAAAAATATGAAAATGGAGAATTCTCTCCTTTTCAATTTTGGCAAAATTTGGCTCGAGACCATGTACTATAGTACAGGGACTTTAACCCGATTTTGGAGCAACTTCAAAAATTCATAACAAATTTAATTTTGATTGGATTCAGCTCAAACTTTCTACACAACATAAGAACATGTATATAAATCAGAAAAAATTATAAAAATTGAAAATCCTCTACTTTTCATTTTAAATGAAAAGTAGAGGATTTTCAATTTTTATAATTTTTTCTGATTTATATTAGTGGCGAAACCCTTTGGCCTGATTTTTAGTAACTTTTAGAATTTTGGAAAAAATCTAAATTTTGGCTCAAAATTACACAATGACTGACATTCATATGTACATACATGTATGATATAAAATTTTCTCCTAGCAATTTTTGAAAAATATACCTTGTACATGTATAGTACACACTGACTGCATTAGCACTGTTTCAAAATCCTGCGGTAAACCTTGATTGCAATCATTGTACATGTATTATACTAATTCTATTTTACACAAATACAATTTAATTCTCAAACATTTATACTATAATTACCTACAGCAACCCATCAGAGATCATCTCCAGCAACCACAGCATCAATACCAAGCAAATACAGAACATACTTCACTCCTTGCAATGAGAGGAAAGGGTTCAACTGCCAGTCTACAAGGTTTACACCAGAGACTGATGATCATCCAGGACCAGGGCACTATCCTTTCTTTCAATCATCAATGACAGTTCAAGAGGAATCACTATCAAAGGTGAATGAGGATCTAAAATATTGATAGCTTTAGCGAAGGGTTTTTGTGATGCATGTATATGAAAATTTATAGACTTTTGTCACCTTGGAAAAGAACAAAAGACTTTATTATAGAAGAAGAAAAACTTTTTGAGTACTTTATTAGCAAAAGAAATTAAAGAGCTTCACTAAAAGGTGGCATCAGCCAAAAAACCATCCATACATCTACATGTAGTTTTTCCAGAAATGATTTTGTGCATGCATGTACATGTACAATACTTAGCATAGATGATCTTTGCATGTACATGTGCATTCTATTTAATAGAGAGGTACTGGTGGATTTGCATCTAGAGCAAAAAGGTTCTCAAAGACAAGATCACTGGACAGTAGCATGGTTCTTGGACCAGGGGCTTATAATCCTATAATACCATCAAGACGAGTTGACTTCAACAGAACTGAAGCTAGCAGGTTACATGTACATGTACATGTATATACTGCACATGTATAGACCTTTCCCACCAATGCAGAGTTTAGCAATGAATATCATTAACGAGCCACCATGTTGTGGGATAGATGTACAGAGACGAATGGGCAAAAGTGACTTTTCCCATTTTCCTTATAAATGCAAGCTCTGGTTCACACAGAAATGCTCATTGCACATTTGTTGTATAATTTTAGTTATCATACTGCAATTTGGTCTTTGCTTTCGCAGTTATCTTGGAGAAAATAAAGAAATAGTGCTTTTAACCCATCCATCACTGTACATCAATCCCACAAAATGGCGGCTCGTTAATGATATTCATTGCTAAACGTACAGTGGTGGGAAAGGTCTATAGTATTACAAATGTCAAATACACTTTACATGTAGCCTAAAATTGCACTATGTATGTGTACCTGCAGATTGTGAGTCAACATGTCCCACAAATCATGCTCAGTGAGCTCCTTTATGAGCTGACAAGCATTTTTGAATAATTTTAAAAATTCGTAAAAAGTCCAATTTTGTTCTGAATTATCCCAAACTTGCTACACAACATAAAAACATGCATGTATCAGAAAAAAGTATAAAAATAGAGAATTTGCTTTACCAATTTCTGGAAAAATACCCTGTATAGTACACATAAATGCATATCCCAAAACCCTGCTGTGAAGTTTGATACCAGACTAGCTTATTTGTTCCTTATATTTAAAATTTTATTGGGATAATTTTCACCACTCAAATCATGCATGCATAAATTACTGTAATTAATGTCTTCATTTACAGGACGTTCCATACTTCAGTACTAACAGAAGATCCACTCACTCCTCGTCCTGTGGCAAACACAGGCCCAGGCCCTAACACATATCACGTATCAGACACTCCGACTAAAACAAGCAAACTAATAACAGGAGAGGCAGTCTTCAAGAGCAAGACAGAGAGAGGAGACTGGAAAAAGAAATCAACCAACCCAGGGCCAGGGGATTACAGTCCTTACGAACGAGCAGCAGCGACTAGTGGCAGAAAAACTGCAAACTTTCAATCAAAAACAAAAAGGGATTTATTATCGCTGACCGGCACGGGAATCGATAACCCTGGCCCTGGACATTACTTTAAGACAACCTCCACTAAAACAAAGTACAATTTGATTCCATACCACAAACAGAAACACTATCTGTGCATATCAGCACCAGCTATTCCACTCCCTCCCTTACCTCCTCTCCCAGGACCTGGCCATTATGAGGTGGCACCTAGTGGTAGCTCGGAAGACAGTACTCAGTTAGTAGGTGGAGCTGTTTTTAAGAGTAATAGTAGCCGTTGGAAAGGAGAGGATCCACTAGTACATCAACCAGGACCAGGTATTGTATAATTATATCATGTTCTTTCTCAATTTATATTATACACTGCACACATCTTTTAAGCTAGAATATGTACATGTACTGCATGTACAATGTGCAAGCAATAATTATTTGCATTATAAACAGCAATAAATTTTTTTAAAACAAGCTTACATGTACATGTACATGTATTATGAATCATACACTTGCATTAATTTGTATATCAGTCACTGTATGTCTAGCTCTCTCTTTCATTCACAAATCCTTTTCTCTCTTTCTCTTTTTAGGTGACTATGATCCTAAAGCTATTGGTAAGCAATCATTCCTATACAATTGGACACACAAATGGATATAGTGATAAGAATAATGATTATAATAACATGTAATAAAATTATTATTCCAATTAAAAGTATCATATTAAAATAACATTAATGAAAGTTGAAATAATAATAAAAAAGGTCATGTTAGCACGTACTATTACAATGATTTATATTGTTCATATTTATTAATCATATCATCATACAGTTTGTTAGCTAGTATGGTATCTTCATCTTTGAGTATTTCTAAAATATACTCAAAAACCTTTCCCTCTTGTTGTACAGAGTCTTTAATAATGTCAAGTAGTTGATCCATTCTCTGGTCAGTGGTACGTCCACTGTGTTCATCAGTGGTTTTCTTCTTTTGTCTATTATTTATTATCTTCTTCTCTAATAACTTCTCTGCTAAGAAGTGAAGATCAATCCCACAGTGTTTGAAAGCTGAAATACATTCTGACATCACTCTATAAGCAACTTCTGGCATAACTGGTGCAATAACTAATAGATGAACATGAAGTTATTAATAGATAAAATAAACATTACTTTCTGCTCGTACACTTTCAGTTGCTGTGGCAGTAACAACTGTTCGAATGACTAATGATATTAACATAGTAATAATAATAAATAGCAATTACTTGGTGAAGGAGTAGCTGATAATAATTCATTCTTAGATACTTCAATATTCCATTGAACAGTAGATGCATCAGATGATGTTTGTATACCATCAATAGATAAAGCATGGGACATCTCATCAGCAACAAGTTCAGTCTTGGACTGATCAGGTTTTACTGATACTTGAATGTATGGAGGCTCAGCACTTGAACTGCTATAATCAACAACATTATTTTTACTTATCTAAGTTAGTAATAAGTAATGAATATAATGTAATCTATTTATTAATAAAAACTCACCAGTGGGGGATTGAATGGACTTATCTTCCAACCATCAATTGTATCTAAAGGAAAGTCTTTCACTTCAAGTGACTTGTCATCAGAAAATTGAAAATGAAAGCTTGATATCTGAGTACCCAGTAATGTCTCTATGCCAATGCTGTCTTCCTTTATCAACTAGTATTATAATACCAATAAATGTATGGTAAATGGTTATGTGGTGTCACCTTTTTTAAATGACCCATATTCTGTATTGCAGCTAGACTCATCATTGCCTTGTCAGTAAAACATTTTTTATAAATTAAAGCAAGACACTTCATGGCAGGAGCTGCAATGTATTAATGATAATCATCATAATATGAATATGAAAAGTACCTCTAGTAAAGGCTCTTACAGCATATCCTGCTACTCCAACAAGAGCAGCAACACCCATCACAATAGCAACCAGTGAGAAACTCTTCAATTCTATAGTACCAGTCTGAGACTCAGGTGAGAATGATCCTCCTGGTAACAACTCAAACTTAAAAGGGCCGCACTGTCTACCAGCTTGAACCTCAGCTTTTACAAAGCTCAGATATTCACTCTGAGATTCAGAGCTCAAATGAGCACAATGTACTAGCTCTACAGTCACTGGTTTATCCAGTTGAGGAACAGTAGGAGACACAGATATGTAACACACACTACTGATCAGATGTGTGCCTCCAGGGAACTCAAAATCTCCTCCCCATAGACCTTGAGCAGCAGCTTCATAGACAGTGCTATCCGCTGGAGAGAAAAGTCCATCAGGTAGAGAGAGTGTAAGACCACATTCATCCAACACTAACTCATGACTACTGTTAGCATTATACAGACAGACCTTCTTACCCAATGTTACCATACCATCAAATGGTAATTCTACAATAACAGATTATTAATACTTAAACAATAGGCTACACTAACCTGCTTTAGTCCAGTAGTCACATTGAATACTCTTAGTATCAGTTGAAATATCTTTCATTGACTGCAACTCTTCCTTTAGTTGTGACTCTTTCTTCATCAGTTTAGCTATCAGCATATCTTTGTCAGATACTTGAGCTTTAAGTTTCTCATTCTCTTCTACACAAAAAATAACAAAAGGTATTATCATACAGTAATACTATGATAGTTTTACCATTAGTTAAAGTTTTCTCCTCTGTCAGTGTGGCTATATAAGTTTCACTATCAACAACTTTAGCTTTAAGTTTCTCGTTCTCTTCTAATGAAAACTATACACTATATGGAGCAATACTGATAGTATTACCAGTTGAATTCTCATTCTTTTCCTCTAATTCTGATTTCTCTTCAGTCAGCATCATTATATTAGCTTTAAGTTTCTCAATCTCTTCTACATAAAATTCAATGTATTATCTCATCATTAGATATACAGTAATGTACTCATGGTATAACCTCACCAGTAATGTTCTTCCATTCTTGTATTGAACTCTTCACTTTAGAATCATCAACACTAGCAGGAGGAGGAGGAGTCTTAGTGTAAGTATCATCAGTAACATCACCTAACCAATACACATATACACTATTAACAACAATTAACAATCATGTCATAATGTGTCATTACTAATTAAATGTGTCAGATATATCACCTCTTAATGTAAAGTTTATTCACAAATCACAAAATAATAAACACACACACACAGTAGAGGACTATACCTTGCTGACTAGCCTCAAGGAGTGCTTCCTGCAGTGAGGTTTTATTTACTTCAAATACTCTTAACTCGTGTTGCAGTACTTGTATGTACTGCTGCTGTTGTACTTCCTTTTCTGTTGGATAGACTATAGAACAACGATCTTGCCACCATTGTCTTGTTTTAAGGAATGATTGATATTTGTGTTGATAGGCCTCTTTAGTAAGATCAGTAGAATCTAGTACTTCACTTACTGTCCATTGACCTTTAGTGAGAACTGAGAGAGAGAGAGAGGAGTGAACAAAGGGCAGTAGAAGGAGTATAAAAAGGAGGTAGAAAGCAAGAAAGAAAAGGTGAGAACATAGTAGAGATGAAATTATTAAAATAAAATAAAGAGAAGGTAAACAAATGAAGAAGAATAGACAAAAAGAAAATATTGATTTTTTGTATTGTAATTTAATGTTTAGATGTAGTATGTACATTATTTACTGGTTTATAACTATTACAATAGTTCAGTTCTTACCTAGCTCTATTAACATTGTAATATGATCAGTGATATAGTCAGAAAATGCTTGCTTTACTTCTTCTCCTGCATCTTTCAATTTAAATGTAGCTGCCCCAGCCCCACCCACTACCACCAACCACACACAGTCTGGACTCATCATTATTGATGATAAGGAATGACATCGTCTACCAGTAACAGATTCAGGTAGAACAATCTGTTGATATGATATAACATAACAATACAATGACTAGTAATAAGTGATATAACATGTTACTATACACTGATACTCACATACTGACATTACATACCTTACTCCACTGGTACTGACTGGTATCAAGTAACCAACTATCATTTACTAGTTGGCCACTTCCATCCTGTCCACCTATCATTACTAGTGTAGGTGAGTCACTGATGATACTAGTAATAGCATGACCACGTCTCACCACAGGCCACTGTACACTAGCAGGTACTACTGGTCCCTTAACACTCTCCCAGTGCTAGATAAAGACATTAATATAAAAACATTATTAATTATGCAGTACATCTATGTACATGAACTTAATGAATAATGATAATGCACAAGGTCATGCTCAAATTCAAGGATGAAGGATATCACTTACTATTGTAGCATCAGATTCAAGTTGACATGTATAGACATTATTAACAGGTAAAGGATATCCTTTATCATCAGTCACTGATCCACCAAACAAGACAGATTTATTATTACTGATCTTTGTAAGAGTAAAGGCAGAAGTAGGAGGACAACACTGTCCACTAATAGTTGGAATAATCCACTGTCCTAAAAGAGAAACATTATCATATTGTAGCATAGAAATAAAGAAACACATTATACTGTATAGCCAGAAAATTTAGTTTCAAATTTGAAAGCAACATGTACATCATGACATGATCAAAATTTTAACACCCAAACCTTTTTTTAGTCAATTCATCAAATTGAAACAATTCAATTTTCTGGCTATACTTCTGATTTAGAGCTGGATCTTACTTAGTGATAAATTCAATAAATTATGTTCATTAGTACGAACACGGCCATTATACATCTGATCATATTGATACTGTGATTGGTATGTAGTGGGTGTAGAGCCCGCTCCTCCTATTACTAGGAGGTATTCTGTACCCATAGACTCCATACACACCATACCACCAAACCCTCTCTTCATTACAATATCGCTACTAGACATTAACTTATTCCATTCATAAGTTAAAGTATTAAATAAGTTGACATCATTATGAAAGCAGACATCATGTCCACAGTAGCCGCCCATATAAAAGATGTCATTGTTTCTGACGGTACAGAAGTATGCCATAGGTCCTAGAGGAGGTGACGTTCCTCTGGTGACGTGAGAGGACCAACGACCAGTCCTAAAGTCCAGTCTGTCAATGGTGGAGTACAACTTCATCTTTTGAGGAGATTCGTGTACTTTTGGTCTGCCAGGTCTGTTCCCTCCCCATACAAACAGAGATTCTCCTACTACAGGAGCTGAATGCTGAGCTATAGAAGAAATGGATCTACCTACAAAAAGGGAAAACAGAAGAGACAGATAAAACATATTTACATACAGCTCACCTTCTGCCATTGTTTCAATCTCACATCTAGTCTTTCACGCCCTTTCATGAATATCATTAATTTGTCAATATGTCTTCCAGTGGTTCAGTGATATTAGCTGATAGTTTGAGAGCTCAAGGGATCCAGTACATGTTTGGTATAGTGGGTATACCTATAGTGGAGGTTGCTTATTCTGCACAGGCTGCTGGAATCAAATATATAGGAATGAGAAATGAGCAATCAGTTAGTTAATATAATCAGTATAATTCTCATAATTATTGCAATTCAATAGGCTAGTTATGCTGCTTCTATCATTGGATATCTCACTAATAGGTAAAAGTAATATTGATTATATGTAACTGTATTAAAGTCTGGAAGTATTTTTATGCTGTATAAAGTATGGCGGCACTAGTTTGTAAGGCAATGTGCCTAATTTTTTCGTCATTTACAAAGATATTTGGTCAGAAATTATGCTAAAGACTGTTTTTTTTCAACAAGATAATTTTTTGCATAAAATAATAGTCAACTGAAAGTTCCAGAAATTACCCATTTCACACATTAATTATAATACTGCAATATAATTCTAATTTTTGTTCTTTTTACTCATTCTCAATATGATAGACCTGGCGTTTGTCTAGTAGTACCTGGCCCAGGATTGATTCATGCACTGGCTGGTATTGTGAATGCATTTGTGAACTGTTGGTGAGTATAAATTGAATATAATAGTAATAATAACTAGATGAATGTAACATTGAGGGGGCGAGCATGAGCCATTGATTGACATTTTTTGACTAATGATTAAAATGAATAAATCAATCCAGTTCTTGGTTTTTTTAATTTAAATTTTATTATTTAATTTTATTTTTAAGTTCAATTATTAATTTTTTTAATTTCTTCTTTTATTTCTTTTTTATTTTTTTATTTAAAAAATGTTTTTAATTATTTTATTTTTCATTTATTTTTTGTTTATTTTTTATTTTTTGCTTTTTTTATTTTTATTTTTTATTTTTATTTTTTAATTTTTTTGTTTTTAAATTTTATTTGTTATTTTTATTTTTAAATTGTGTCTGTTTTCTTATATTAATGATGATGATGATGATGATGATGATGATGATGATGATGATGAAAATAATAATAATAATAATAATAAATAATTATTATTATTAATAATAATAATAATGATAATAAAGATGATGTTGATAGGCCAATGGTAGTTATCGCTGGTTCATTTGATCAGGATCAGGTCGGAATGGGAGGATTTCAAGAATGGAACCAAGTAAACATGAAAGAGAGAGGACATCAATTACACAATTTTGATTATTATTTTAAAAAATTAATTATAACCTTAATTATGAATATTCTAAAGCACTAAAATTACATTTAACGTTTATGAAAATTTCCTGCTATGAAGTACACTAACTGCAATATTAAATTAATCTTTTTATAGATTAGTTCGGTCCAGTCCAGCTGTAAGTTTTCTGCCAGAATAGAGACACTAGAGTCAATACCATACCTTATTGAGAAAGTAATAATTGTATATATACTACTGTACAACGTACATACATACACTTTTCTTGTCTTCTTTTTCTACTTTTACTCTCTAACCATCTCCTCTCCTATCTATTCTTTTTTCTTCTCTTTCTCTCTCTTCCCTCAGGTAGTAAGAACGAGTCTTTATGGTAGACCTGGTCCAACCTACATTGAGATACCAGGAAACCTTGTTAACGAACTGATGCCTGGTGATAATATCAGGTACTATAATCATACTACCATCACTACATCATCTTTGATATATCGTATAGCGGGTAATTTTCATGGTGCTTTATTTTTGTGGATTTTGTGGTTTTCAAGCTTCCCGCGAAATTGAAGTGCCATCCCCTTACAGGCTATGTAAACTGTCAACCATGAAAATTAAGCCACGAATTGCCCCACTAGTAACAAACCATGAAAATATATACCCACAAAAATATCCCACTATACGGTACATATAGATCTAGTAATCATGATTTACAGTGACATATCTATGTATGCATGTAATTTTAAACATCATTGTTATAGCAATTATTTATGAATTACATCTACTTGTGGGGCTAATGAATCTATTACTAATTATTATTGTTAATTTTGTTGTACATTACATGTAGTAATTACTATTCTTAATTTTAGTTATCCACCCTGTTGTCCGGACCCACCGCTAACATTATCAGACCCCCTGGATGTGAAAAATGCCGTTAAATGTTTGATGGAAGCTAAAAGACCACTCGTTATCATTGGGAAAGGTATGACTAGCAATGAATATTGATTGATATAAAACTGTAAAATTTGCCATTGAAATTCACAAAAATTTTCTCTATGACTGTACATGTACATATTGAATTTGAGAAGGCGACCTGATTTGAGCAATTTTAAATTGGTCAAGTTATAATTATACAGTATACTATTATCATTATTATTATTATTATTATTATTATTGTTGTTGTTGTTGTTGTTGTTGTTGTTGCTACTATTTTTAGGTGCTGCATATTCAAGAGCTGAACACGAGTTACGTCTGTTATTAGTAAGAGCTAATCTTCCTTTCCTCCCTACCCCAATGGGTAAAGGAGTCCTGCCTGATGATCATCCATTATGTGTGGCAGCTGCTAGATCAAGGTATTGTACAGTCTTTTTAATGTAAAGTCCTGGTCATTATTTAAAAGGAATTAGCTCAAATTTCTAGACAATATAAAGTACATGTACATCAAAAAAAATTATAACAATGGAAAATTCTCTTGAAGCCATTTTTAACAAAATACCCTGTACTATAGTACAGGGACTTTTGCCTGATTTTTGAGTAACTTTAAAAGCTCATAAAAAATCAAATTTTGGTTGGAATCAGCTCAAACTTGCTACACAGCATAAGAACATGTATATGTATTATCAAGAGTACAGTTTGTTGAAAGCAAAGTGCTATACTACAATACACTCTATCCTTTGTAGAGCACTCAAAGAAGCTGATGTCATACTATTAGTTGGTGCTAGACTCAACTGGATACTGCATTTTGGAAAACCGCCGAGATTTAATGAAAATGTTAAAATTATTCAAGTGAGAGATAAAAAATAAATTATTACTAATTGTATGAGGCTCAATAATTAATCTTTTTAATAATAACATCATGGTTGTGGATTGTGTCGCTAATAATAGATTGTGTTACCAATTATAGATTATGTTACTAATAGATTGTGTCACTAATAATTGATTATGTCATTAATAATAAATTGTGTTACTAATAATAGATTGTGTTACTAATAATAGATATGTTACTAATAATAGATGTGTTAATAATAATAGTTCATGTTACTAATAATAAATTGTGTTACTAATAATAGAATCCTTGCCCTTATTAGGTTGATATTAGTCCTGAAGAGATGAGTAATAATGTACCAGCTCATGTCATGCTCTGTGGAAATGCTAAATCAGTTATCAAACAAGTAAATAACGAAATTATAGTTATTTATGATTTTTTTAAATTTTAAAAGTAGAACATTTAATGACAATAATATTTACATCTTTGCATACATGTACATGTACATGTGTATGTACCAATTATATTAATTATTTAGGAATGTACACTGTGTACATGTATATACATGTACTTATACATGTATAGAGGTTCTGCGCGAGTCAATTAATTGATGCACTTCCTTGACAACCGTTGCTATCCGCCATGTTGGGTGTCTGAGAGCGCAATAATTAGCATGTGGGTGTAGCACTACAATGGTTCTTTTATCAGAATATGCAGCTAGCTTACCTCCTGCTGAAAAGAGTAGATATATAAATAAATTGGAGAGATGTAGAATGGAGAAAGATCCATATGTTGTGCAGGATGACTGGCACACAGAATGTGATAGGCTTCCTGACTTGGCTTGGCATGACATCACATCTTACATGGTGTGTACTCCTAGTCCATACACTAAGGAGTCCATTAAAGCAAGTTATTGGCATGCTATTAAAATAACTTATAAATAATAAAAATCATAGGCATGGAAAGGAATGTTAG